>NC_079445.1:13478617-13702296 GCF_903798145.1 Danio aesculapii
CATTTGTAAACGGAATTGGGCATTAATACCTGACAGTGTAAACGGGGCTTAAGTTTGTGCGGGGTAAATTAATAATCCTTTTTTGATTTACTGGATATGCATTTTTCAATGCCTAGAAAGGAACCAAAAACATAGTCAAAAGTCCATGCGATATAAGTGGTTCAATCATGATTATATGAAGCTGCAAGAATACTTCTGTGCGCAAAGTAAACAAAAATAACTTTATTCAATGATTTATCCTTGGGAGGATCAGAAAGCTCTTATCATTAAATCCAAAAAATCTTCATTTGTAGATCATTAATGACAGAATTTCAATTTTTGGGTGAACTAAACCTTTAATCAGCAGTAAGCCTCATAAATACTTAAAATTGATCGACTTAAAACTGCTTGAACTTTATTAAAATTGTTTGCACTAATATATTGTGTTAACTATACTTTGTTCATTTTGTGCTTTTGTTCCTTTGTTTATTGGTCTTAGAGATAAGCCTGCTGTGAAAATTGTCACGAACATCCTGAAAAAATAATCTTGTTAAAATATATTTCTTAAAATAAAAGTATCGAAAAAAGTATTCGAATTTAGGGTATCGATATCGAAAATTTTGTAATGATACGCAGCCCTAAATATGAGTGGGCAATTATTATTGTTTTTTCTCAAACATATGGTAAAACAACAATAATATTATGTGTAGGTCTACTGGTTTCTATAATTATTTATATTCTACTTATAATAATTCTGATGTTGAATTATGTTTGAGATATAGGCCTATGATTGCAATCTGTCATTGACAACATTATTAGACCTTTTAATTCACTGGTAAAATCAACATTATATAGGCTAGAGTAGTTATACTGACACTGTAAACACTTATTTTCATGCACAACTGTGTGTTCGCTATAAAAAAAAACATATCAAATGCTTGTTGCAATCATAACTCTAAAACGCGATATGATCATTTAAATGATGTGCACACTTTCGGTTTTATTTTCACTGCTAAGTGCTGTTCGTACTTCGCGCGCCACTCTCAATCGATCACTCTGTGCCACAAACTGAATATTATTTACAATTTTATTACCTGTTACTAACAGCCTATGCATGTTCTGTTCACTAAAGTAGAAGTAGCACGTCTATCATAAAGTAGGTTGCGCGCCCCGCCCTCTCTGTGATAACAGCTCACAGTCATACTTATAAATACTGTATGTGACTCTTTCAACATCATTTGGAGGTGTCCATGTCGCTGAGCAATGTATGTGAAACAATGAAAAGAATTGTGCAGCCGCCTTTCCTTCTCACCTGAACTTGAAAATATGATTGGCAGAATCGTAGAAATGCTGGATCAAGATCGTCTAGGGGCTCGAATCGAGATCGCGATCTTTTTACGATTAATTGTGCAGCTCTATACCGCTAGCGGAAGCAGGACGTCAGCGCGAGGAGTGATTGTCGCTGAAGTAGCAGTGCCGCGAAATTTTCAGCGCTGGGTCTATTTTTGCCACGCTGCTTATGCTCAATTAAAGTGACAGTGCACTGATAATGACCAATAACACATTGAATGATAGTAAAAAGTAGCAATTTTACCCAATAAATGCAGCAATATTATCAACTGATTTAGATTTAGGAAATCAAATGAATCAAATGTAAATCAATTTTAGAATCAGTTTTGCTTAAGTTGCACACTAGTGTTGAAGGAGAGGGGAAATAGAAGTGGCCGCTTTAAGACTGCTATTTATGGGAGTTGTAGTCCATAGCGAAGTGTATTGTGGGTAGTGTAGTTCGACACGCATGCTGAATGATGTGAGCTCGCTGTGTGCTGTGCAGTTGAAGCAATGGAATAAAGTTTTATTCGCCTTTGTTTTATGTTGACTCAAGTTATTCCTCAGCATGAAAATAAGTAAAAGAAGGTCATGCATTGATTACTTTTGTCCGTCCCATCTTTTGCACGAGCATGAATTGATAAGCTCTGCCGCTGGACATCGCTGAAGCAGAGAAAGCAACACTAGTTTGATCATGTATAAATATTAGTATAACTATATTGTAAAAATATTATAATTATTATTATTATATAGGCCTACAACATCCTGACAATCAAAAACAAAATCACATGATGTCACAGGCGATTGTCTTCTGAGTGCACCAGACATGAATGACCCTCCTTATAGAGCTCGAGAAACATACAGCACTGTGTGATCTATATAATTTGTAAAATAAAGACCTGCAGGTTAAGGAAACAGCATAGGAGGAAGTTGCCACGGGCCTTGGTGCAGATGAAAAGTTAGAAAAATATATGTATTTATATATAGAGGAGAGAGATAGGTAACTAGATACATATAACTATAACTAGTTATAACTAGTTACATATAACTAGAGATAGAATAATCTGTGCAACATCTGCCAAAGAGCTGCGCACTACAGACACAGTCGGTGTAAATGGCAAACGCCTGCGTGCTGCTTCTGCTCTCCATACGCGCTGCGCACACACAGAGCACGCTTGCGATGTAAAACAGGCATAAGGCCCTGTTTACACTAATACGTTTTAGTTTTAAAACGCATAAATTTTGCTACAGTTATGCTTCTGTCCACACTACCCCAGAGTTTGAGCCTCAAAAACAAATCTTTTTGAAAATGCTGAAGAAGCCATTTTAGTTTGAAAACGCTGCTGCTCTGTGTCAGTGTGAATCGGAAAACGGAGACATCTGAAAACGAAGGCATGGCTGCAGACATTTGACGTTTGATTGGGGCTTTTTCCTCAATATTAAGTGCAAATATTTCACTCTTGCATGCTTTCCTTAAGTTCAGTCTTCGCAAGTTTGACATGGAAAACAAACTCCCGAGGACACCAAGTAAAAACAGTGCAAGTTACTTCCACTGAGTGGTACGGTACGGTACGGTTTGGTTTGGTATACTTTTATAGCCGTTTCCACTGTCAAAAAGCGTACCGAACCGAACCGTACCGTACCGTACTACTTTTTCAGCACCCTTTCGAAAGGGTACCAAACACAAGAAAGGGTACCGAAAGGCGGAGCTAGACGCGCAGCTGAACGCTATTGGTTTACAGAGATACTTCATTCGCTTACGCAACAAGCCAGAATGAAAACAAAAAACCGCCATATTTAAAATACACGCACAGCCGAGAGATTACAGCGGAATTATTTATACGTCTAATAACGAGCCATGGTCGACCCGGGCTCAAACAAACCTTGTCGTCGTCTTGATAAACAGCCACAAAGCCATGGAGTAGAGCAGATTTACCCTGTGCCGCGTAGTTTTTTTACGAGGCAGTCTGAAGTGTGAGCGGTTTCGCTTTCTTCCTTGTGCTCGCCGTGCGTCTATACCTGAAATAACAAACCTCTTGAGCTGATGATAATAACATGCGCTTTATTATTGACCTGCTTTTGAAACCCGATACTGTCAGACACTGACAAACGCGAGAGTGAAGCGCGGAAAAAACAAAGGAGAAGCCGGAAAAAAGGAGCACATTCTTTTTTCAGCAAACGTGAACAAACTGCCTTGTTTAACTATTATTGTTATTATCAGCTTTTGAACTATTATGAACTCTGAATGATGGAATTGTACTCTAACAGAGGCTACATGTGCTGCTGAAGATTATAGACACAGATGAGAGGTTTACACTGACTGTAGGCTATATATTGTGTTGTTTTTGAACCGAAATAAGGACGAAATGTCTGTTGTGTGTAGATATTCTGTAATTGATAACATATCAGAGAGTGTAAGGGGCTGTTTGTGTTTATATATGTTCATTTATTTTTCATTTTTTGAAAAATACGTAAAAAATACCATACCGTCTCTGCTAAATATCAAGTTTTAATAATCAATAATGGCCATTATAAAATAATAACATACAATAAGTTTATACAATATAGAAAAAAAGTCAAGCAATCAGTCAATATGCAGAATCAATGAAGGCTACATGGTTATCTTATCTTTGCACTCAGCCAAAAACCCATTACCTGAGAACAAGTAATAGATTGAAAAGACCATTAGATAGAGACCAGATGAATTAAATATCACGTTTAACTATAGTGAGATGAAATCCAGTGAAAGATCCTTGATGAGGCCTGAAGAACCCAATTATCCTGCCCAAAGACTCACACACGAAGCCACATGCTTTCAAAATTGAGTCAGATACTCTGGTTGCCATCTGCCAATTCCTCTGCTAGAAAATAATAAAATCATGTGTCTTCTGTGACGAACACAGGCTAAAGCTGGAGAACAAAAAATGGCCAACCAACCAGAGGACTGTGTTGCTCCAGACCTACCACCTTATGGGCATTGACTATTTCAGACCTATCGGCCGTCATATTCACCTGTCTAACAAGCAGAGCTATTCACCTAAGGGCCTACTCCCACTATGCTATCCGAAATGTGCCCAGGCCTGTTTCCCGGATCGTTTGAGAAGTGTGCCCGGTTGGAAGAGGTGTGCCAGAGCCCGGTTCACTTGGGCTTTGGCGCTGTATGCTTGTGTGTGAGTGTAAAACACAGCAAGGCCCGAAACTGAAAGCGAGACGTGACTTTTAAGGGACTGTTTTATATGCGTTTATTAATTGTTCTTACTGTTCAATGAACGCAAACTGTCGTAGTTATTGAAGACACAAACCCCTCACTGCACAATAGCTCTGCACCTTCAGCAAACCTCCTAATACCTGCAGCACGAGGAATTTATGATTGTTTATGAGTGTCAAAAGTGGCTGATCTGTTCAGCGAAATATTTGACTGCATGTCACTGCATATCAAATGACTTTAATGACGATATAACTAAAGAAATCTCCACTGTGCTGAGTGAGAGAGCTTCTGACCAGTGCATCATCGATGACGTAAGCGTGCCCAGGCCCGAATGTATAAGAGTGCGAGCCGTCGGGGGAAACGGGAGGGGGGACAAGCGTGCTTTGGCCAAGTTCAAGGCAACTGTACATAATGTGAGTACACCCTTAAAGTGGCCAGTACACTAGACACAGATTGTTGCATCAATACTATTTGGCAGTTCGTGGCACCAATTTTGCAAGTGTACAAAGGGAATTGAAAGTCAGTTTGAACCAGATGGACCATCAGAAGATTCAAGATGCACTGTTGAGCAGTCAAGTCAAATGGATATTCAATCCACCATTTGCAGTTCACTTTGGACAGATCTGGGAAAACTTATCAGACTGGTAAAAAAAACAATGCTTTCATTGCTAAAACAACAAACATAGGATGATGATATGCTTCAAACAGCTTTGTGTGAAGTATTTTATAAAAAGGTTGTAAAAATGTTTTTATTTATGCGTTTAATATTTGTGGCCTCAAATGTGACACACTGCCACCCTGTGTGGGGTGGGGGTTGTTGTTGTTTGTTTGTTTGTTTGTTTGTTTTCTCTCTCTCTCCCCCCATCTTTTGGGAGCAGTAGGGAGGCGTATGCCAATTTTTGTTTGCTATGTTTTATTTTTCTCCCGTTTATGGTAGAGAGACAGCAAGGTAAGAACTCTGTTTTTCATTTTTTATTTTAGTTTGCGAGTTTAAAAAGTTGCTTCCTGAATGTACTGGGCAAAATTTTATTCTTTTTTTAGTATTCTCCCCTTTATGTTAATTTGTTGCCTGTTTCTCTGGCCCTAAAAAAAAAAAAAAAATAGGGTGGGGGGGTGGGGGGGGGGGGCACGTAACAAAAGTTAAATGCATTCTCACTGATCGCCCAATTATCAAGTGACCCAAATGACCTTGAGCCCCTAATCATCTCTTGCAATTGAAATCTAAACCTTTTCTACCCTCTGGACTTTTCAGTAAGAACAACTTGTACATGAGGAGGCGATGGATACCTTGCTGACCTCTTCTGGCAAATACGGACCACTGAATATCTGTCTTCAATGCAGCAATGACAAAAAATGAGAAGTATATGTATGTGCAGACTTTGAGTGTATATGTGGTGTAAAATTGAAAAGCACATACTATGGCGTGCCCACACACCATTACATATTTTTGCATACATGCACTTTACAATTTTACACCAAATATACACTCAAAGTCTGCAAACCTGCATACCTTTAAGTTTTAGAATATAATATATAATAAAATATATTATATAATATATAATAAAATATATTATATAATATATAAAAGGCTAATATAAAGCATTAGACGCTACATAGTACAAAAGCCAAAACTGACCAAACATCACAGTCTAATAATTAGTACAGACCAATTAATATGTTGGGTAAAATATTTTCATTAAAAGTTTTAAAAAATTATAAAAGTTTGATCACCTAAAGAATAAACTACAAAATTTGACCAAAATTTTTGTTTCTCTTGATTCTTCCTTTTTATTAAAATTGTATTAAATACAGGGTATGTACATAACTTCTTTAGTTGAATTCAATACCTTTTACTACCTTTTTTACTACCTTCAAAAAATTATTTAATACCAGCAGGACTTGCAACTGTAGTGACGTAAATGAAATACCTTTCCAAATTAAATAACACATTGCAGATAACATATACATTTAAGTAAAGCAGAGGGATTAATCAAGGTGTCACAATGGGCCTTTGTCTATAGTTTTTAATCAATGTCATATATGTCATCAATGTCAATAGTCGCTCTTCTAAGAACAGTTCAGTATAGTTACAGTTGTTTCTCCACTGAGCCTGGAACAGTGTGGCATGATTACAAACTGTTCTCGGCCCCGAATTCTTGCGACAGTTAGACAACCGTGCTGAACTGTGCTGATAAATTTTGTGTCAGGGCTCGAAATTAACTTTTTTCCTTGGTAGCACTGGTGCTCCCAACTTCAAATATTTAGAAGCTCCAGAAAAAATTTAGGAGCACCCACCAAAAATTAATCAGTGCCACTGCAAACTGTATATTATGGGATTTATTGTATTTGAAAACAACAATCAGGACTAACAAAAACAAGAAACAACAATCTAACTAATGCTGTGATGACTTATTGATATTTGTGCAATAATTACAAAACGAATGTCTAATAATTATAAAATATTAATGGTGATGATGATGACAATAATCGTAACAATGAATTACATTTCTAATGATCATGCTGCCTTGAATATGCCTGAATGCGAGTTATCTGCTATAGAGAGAGAAAGTTTTAATTGTATTGCCATTTCAGCTTCTCTGGCTGTCAGGGCAAAATAAAAAAATAAAAAAACATCAAGTTTACCACATTTTATAAATAACACTTTTCTATAATTATAAAAATATTCTAACAATTAAAAGTCATCAACAGTATGGTCGTCTTCTTGAATCGCGGCTGTTGCCAACTACAGGCCTAGGCCAGTCTTTAAATCTTGAGTCCTCCAGCCAGAGGTCTGAAAACTTGCATTTCCCCATGTTTTAATTTAATTAATGAATGAAAGCAATCTCGCCTATGTGGCTGGCAGCAAGCCAGCTGGGTACCCGGTTTGTTTCAGAGCGCGGGCAAACACCACCTCATGTGACAGCGCTCAGGTCCTACTCTCAACATAAAAATAAATTCACGCAAAATTTAAAATAAAGGCCTGCACTTAACACAAATCAAAAATTTATCTAAATAATTGGGTTTATACCTCGTCTTAAATACCTCGTCAGATGGCGTTTATTACTTTTTAATGCCCTTAATTTTGGGTAATTTAATGTACTACCTTTTACAACCCCGCGAACACCCTGTATATATTTTTGCGCAACATATTAGTTTTGGTGTGTAGCTTAGGCTACAAATTTTTGGACTGTGATTTTTTGATAGATCAGTTACAGTTTCGTCTTTGATACTGACTAATCTAATGCATACATCTATACAAATACTAATTTAAAAGAGAGATCTGTGAAGGGTGTGCTCATTTAAACTGAGCAAAAACACATATACTGTATATATATATATATATATATATATATATATATATATATATATATATATATATATATATATATATATATATATATATATATATATGTAACGGAATACATGTACTGGCGGTGCGTATTTAGAATACTATTCATGAGTAACTCTATTCCGTTACAGTTACTATTTTTAAACAGGGTATTTAGAATAAAGTTACTTTCCTAATACCATTGGAATACTTTGGACGATGCGTGTCTGGCCCATAATAATATTACTAAATTGCTGCCGAAACCATAGAAACAGAAGCTACCGTCCAGACTGCAATCACCAGCGTTAACTCAGTGACACTCACGCAAATGACCCTGTTCTCAGGCTCTCACGCCACACCTCCATTTTCTCACGCAGCAAAAAGGACGATCGCAAACAACGAACAACAACCATGATTTTCAAATAAACTGCATTTTTTGCCGTCATTGTTCGTGAATTCGCTGCTTGATGTTTCGTTTGCGCTTTTAGAGGTTTCGTTTACGCTTCTTAAATTTACGTTCGCTTTTCTAACACAAATGTGGGCGGGACTTATGGGCACCTTGAGTGTACAAATATGGAGGATTCAGAGCAGGAGCTCGAGGGGTTGGACCCGCAACCGAAGCAACTTTCTAGCAGCAGTAAAGGAAAAAATGCATTCACGTCTTGGAAGTTCAAGCATTTTTTCTCTTTAAAGAATGAGAGGGGTGAGCGAAACCTGACAATGCATTGTAATCTTTGCCTGCCAGCTAACAACCTGCTAGCTGCGTCAAAAGATTCAACGTCGAATCTGAAGAAACACCTTAAAGCAAGTTTTTTTTATACACTGTGTCTGTCTATTTTTGCTTTTTTAGTGCATTTGACAGTGCTAGTATCGTGTTAGTCAGGTCATTTTCACAGTTCATGTCGGCCTTCATTGTATCTAAAAAGATGTTTGCTTGATTTAGTGTTGTGATGGGTTTGCCGCAAATAAGGATAAAAGCTTTACATTTGGAATGGGAACGTCAGAAATTAAAATGTTGGATAGAACCTGTTACATTATCTGGGTTTTACATAAAATGTTTTGAAGTTTTTCTTTTCTTGTATACCTGATATTTTTCTGTGAAGACTCTGAAATACAAAGGGTAAGCAAAACTGCATATGATATACATATACTGTATATTACAGACAGTAATGCTCTCTATGTTCAAGCAGTTTTTATCTTTACTACAGAAATTGAATTTGTTGACGCTTTGATAAATAAACATTATTTAATAAACAATTATATTGTTTTATATATTTTTCCCTGTCAGTCAGTAATGTTTAGCATTAGAGGCCCTCTGTTTTCCTGCAGAGATTGCTACCAACACATAGTGTGACATTTAACAGACTTGTAGGCTGTTTTCAAGGGGAAGTATTCCAAGTATTTAGAATACAGTACCAGGATTAAGCAAAGTAACGGAATACGTAACAAAATACATTTTAAAGCAGGTATTCTGTATTCTGTAACTAAATACATTTACAAAGTATTCTCCCCAACACTGTATGTATGTATGTATGTATGTATGTATATATATATATATATATATATATATATATTTTTTTTTTTTTTTTTTTTTTTCTGCTACATTCATCATTCCATGGCGGGGCGCCACACCAAAATTCATCCCACCATGGCTACATTACAGCTTCTCATTCAAAACATTGAGTAATTGTTGTTTTTTTAATGGTGAGTTATAAATCTCACCAAAACACATTAAAAGGTAAGTGAATTATAACAGCACAAACTTTTCTGTCATTGTAATAGTGCTGTGCGTTATTTGTTTAACTTTAAGGTGACATGCTGATTGACTGACTGTCAGGTGCGTGATGCGTGGGGCTAGCAAACACAACGTAGGTTTCAGTTATGATGAACACAGTTTCTATAATTATACTTTATAGATAAAAGTCTATGGTTCTGCATACAATGACTTTATCTTGCTGGAGTTTATGGCCGTTTCACTTTACTTCAGAAAGCATTAATACCGCTCTGTAGGTCTATTGGAGAAATTCATATATATTATTAGCAAATCTTATAAATGTTGGAGACATACTTGTTACATAAACGCACTAAATCGCACTTCAGCAGCGTTTATTTGAAGGCGCACAGGAAAATCTGAGCTTGAGCAGCGTATATTTGAGGGCGTGCAAGAAGTTGTGCGCACGAGCAGAGGAAATCGACGCACAAGCACAGAGATTCACATGCTCATGTTACATAAATGCAATCTCGACTTGTAATACTGCGCTCACAACATTTCTCCATTTGTCATTGCAATAACGCCATAGGTAGTTGGTAGATTTGTGTAAAAGACCTGCTGCCAAAGCTGGAAAAAATCCTAGAGGAAACATATATATATATATAGCTACTTATGTAGAGATAACTAGCAATTTCCTGTCAGTCTTCTTTGCAGCCATAGCTTTTGATTATTATATATATATATAAATTATTATATGTTGAACTAAAAAAAAGTTGCTCACTTGCAGTGAACATTTCTGCTCTTTCTTAGTAGCATACAACAAAATTGATGCATCTACGCTCAACCCTCAGGGTTTAATGTGCACAAGCAGTTATCTAGATTATTTAAACTGAGCTCAGATTAGTTAGATAAAATGATCTTCAACTTGCTGTTTGGTTATTTAAGCGAAGATGTTTAGTTCGGCTTATTCTTGTTAGGCTTTGGACTTTAAATCCCTACTTTTCTACTTCATCCTTATGAAAGCCCCGTTTCCACATCTAAAGTGAACAATATTATGTTAAGCGTTATCCACTAAGATGTTGCTGGGGATGTCAACGGTATATATACGAGCACATTTGTTTGACAGCAGAAAGAGTTTAAGCCATCATGAAAAAACTTGAAAGTTTTTCCCCAGTTGTTGTTTCTTACATTAAGCCTTTCTTTCTGGATCTTAATGAGGTAGAAAACACTTCACGTGTTATTGTTCACTTTATCTAGCATGGAATCAGGACTGGTTCATTTAGTGTTAATCACAAGTAAAGTTTGACAGAGATTTGGTTTTCCCTGGTCTGTGTTAAGACATGTTAAGTGGTTCCCTTATAATAGGGGAGAATAAAGTTTAAAGTTATATTGTTAACTTTATACACTAAAATAACAGCTTGTTCTTTTGACAGCATAAATACCATGAGTATATTTATACAGAAAATTTTTATTCAGTTGTTGTTAATCACAGTAAGCTATAATCATGGACTTCAACAGCGATAACATGCTTAGCATGACACTGTTCACTTTATTTACGGAATCAGAACTCGTTCTTTTGATATTACTTAGTGTAAATTACAAGCAATGTAATATAGTGTAAATGCCAGGATTCTGTTAAGGTACGTTAAGCCACATTAAGCTTTTTCCTTATAATGTACTTCAATGGGAGAAAACGCTTAACGTGATAATTTCCACTCACTAAAATAAGAGCTCATACTTTTGACATAAGAAATTATGTCATCATGAGTAAAAGCCGAAAGAAATTTGGTTTTCCCCTCTTATTGTTAAAGTGCAGCAAGCCACGTTAATCTGTTTCCTTATAATGACATTCAAATGGGGAGAAAACGTTTAATGCGGTATATTAACTTTTTCTGTGGAATTGGGGCTCGTTCTTTGTACAATATTTAGTATTAATTATGAGTGAAGTTTGACAGAAAGTTTTTCTTGTTGATGGTTAGGTAACACAACATCAAGCCACGTTAAGCTTTTTTCATGTAAGTTAAGCGTTTCCATGTCCCGCAAATGAGAGACCATTGCAAATGAAGAATCGGATAAGCAGGCATTGCTGTAAACATGAACGTAGAACTTTGAATGCCACGGAGTCAAAACAAAGTTATAATGAGGTGGAATATTTCAGCACATAGTAGCTGCTGGCTCATACTAACATTTCCCATTGGTATTAAACCCGTGCACAACTACATTAGCATTAGCTTACTTCGTTCATGTGATTTAACATCAAAACAAAGAAAGATTTAATAATGATTGGAATCGCATTAACCTTGTTTTAGTCTAGAAACAATCTGGACGTTTGTGGTAATACAGAATCTTCGAAATGTTTTAAATTTAAACTCACCAGTCTAGTGATGTTACGTATGACACTGAAGCTTCTATTCGCGTATTGCGCATGCGACAGTTTCCAAGAGTCACGTGATCGATGACGATCCACATAAATTCATTACCGCCTCCTATCTCTCAAATGGACCATTAGCCGCGTTTCCGCAAAACTACAAAAATTACATTGTTCTGTTTGCCTTCTTATTTTCAGATAATGATATTGTATTTAAATGATGACTACATTTTTTTGCACACAAAAAAAAACTAATCAGGAAAATATTTTGGTATTAGTAAATGTACATTTTGAATAACAGAATTTTAGAAAACTCTGACTGATGTCCCAGGCAGTTTAGGGAGCAAAGTATGTTTGTACTCTAAAAATCCTGCTGCTTGTGTGTGCACATTTCCGCTGTCGCGCCGTCTGGAGGCTTTTTAATTGCAAAAATACAGTTGACGTGTTAACAATCTTTGTATATAATACACAAAAAGTCAATTACATTGTCAATGAAAACTAGATACAAAGAGACAGTAAGAAAGAAAAAAAAAGAACATGATTATAAATTTGAATAAAACCAAAGTGAATTACTTTAGGAAAGGCAGTGTTTTAACCAATTAATATATATTTTTTTATTAATAGTTGTAAAATCAAGAACATTGAGTCCACCTTTAGAAAAGGTTCTAATTATTGTTTTTCTTTTTTACATATTCTGTCCTATTTTTCCAATTAAACTTAAGTAGAGCCCTATCAATCTCTGTACACATTTTGGGATTAACTTATAAGGAGAAAGCGGGATAGACCAGCCTTGATATTTCTTCAGCCTTGGAAAGTAGAACATATCCAGGGATAGTCAGGTTCCTCTGAGACTAGTAATTAATATAGTTTTTACTTTCTTTAAACATTTAGAAAAGTTATTTTCAACCCTTTCAGAGAAACGTTTATTGATTGTAATACCTAAATATGTAATGGTTTGCTTGACCTTAATTCCACAAACTTCTGAGATATCAGAATGATAAATTGTCAAAATTTCAGATTTTTTCTGATTAACAGAAAGGCCAGAAGCATTGGCATATAATTGTAATGTCTGTAATATTTTAGGGACTTGTTTTTTATTATGTAAAAAGATATATGTATTGCAAGTTGACTTATTAAAAAAGTGTGGTCCACTATTTGAATACCTTCAACATTCATTTACCAATTTACCAAGCAATTTAAATACCTTACAGCTTAAAGCTGCGGTCACACTTGACTTTTCTTCCCATAGACTTCCATTCATACGCACGCGAATGCGTCAGACCAGAAACGCAAGGTCATGCATCAAGTTTCGCATATCGCTGCGGTGCAAAGTTCAAGCTTGGTGAATTCTACACGACAGAATTTCGCACACACAAAGCCCAGTGTGACCGCAGCTTAAAGCTGCAGTCACATTAGAGTTTGAGTTTGCGATATTCTGTCGTGCGGCGCTGCAAAAAGGGGCGGGATTAAACAAGCCTATTAGACATTTAAAAAAGCGAGCGATTTCTCCATGTTTTACATTTCTGCCGAGAGAGGTCGTGTTTTATTCCTCAATTGGTCTCATGCAGTCAAGTGATGCAATTTAGCAGGTTAGAGTTCACCAAGCTTGAACTTTGCACCGCAGCAACCTGCAAAACTTCACGCATGACCCTGCGTTTCCGGTCTAGCTGTGGTCACACTGGGCTTTTCCTCCCATAGACTTCCATTCATACGCACGCGAATGCGTCAGACCGGAAACGCAAGGTCATGCGTCAAGTTTCGCATGTTGCTGTGGTGCGAAGTTCAAGCTTGGTGAACTCTGACCTGCGAAATCGCATCACTTGACTGCGTGAGACCAATCGAGGATCAAAACAGGACCTCTCTGGACAGAAATTTAAAACATGGAGCAATCGCTCGCTTTTTTTAATGTCTAATCATCTTGTTTAATCCCGCCCCTTTTCGCAGCGCCGCACGTCAGAATTTTGACACACAAAGCCCGGTGTGACCGTAGCTTTAAACGTGTGTGGTTCTGCGGGCCTGCTGCTGGATATTCTGGAAATTCTGTCGTGCGGCACTACGTAAAGCGCAATACGTTTCAAGCTGGAACTTTGCACTGCAGCAACATGCGAAACTTGACGCATGACCTTGCGTTTCCGGTCTGACGCATTCGCGTGCGTATGAATGGAAGTCTATGGGAAGAAAAGCCCAGTGTGACCGCAGCTTTACGAGTAGTTGGTGTAGTGTAGTGTAGGCCTGTGTGTGGTGTTTCTTTCCCTCTCTCTCTCTGACTGTCTTTCTTTCGCTCTCTCTCATTGCTAAGTATTTGCAGGTGCAGCGTATTACGTTGGATTGGATCATGATTGGCTTTCGAGAGCATGGATTCGATGGCTTCCCGCTCTCTCTCGATTCCCCGCTTCATCTAAGTGGAGATAATATGATCAAGTGATAAAATGAGTGTTCGTTGCTGATATCTCTTATGTGGCGTTTTGTGAGATGTTAATTCTAACCGGAGAAACCCGGTTGTCTGTCTCCCTGTCTGGCTTGGAGCATGGTAGGAAGGTTTGGTGCCCTTTGGTTTATTATTTTAGTTTTTTCCTTTGTTTGTTAGTAGGGAGGTAAGTTTTCTGTATTTTATTTTATTATCTATTTTCTAGGGAAGTTTGATCTAATTTAGTTAGCTTTGTTTATTGTCTTTTATTTATTATTGATGTTACTTTTGCTCCATATTTCTGTAAAATAAATCATATTTTCTTGTTAAATCTCAGTGGTTGTGTTTTGGTTTATATTTGCTGAGAGAGCGGGATTTTTTTTTTTTTAATCCCTGTTATTTTTGTTACGTTTTGGTTAAACCTCTCATTGAATAAGGATTTTTAATTTAATTCGTAACAATTGGGGGCTCGTCCATTTGATTTTTGTTTGTATAAATAACAATTGAGGCCCTGTTTGCTTTTTGAGCGTATACAATTGTTGTTTATGTAGTTTATCTAATTTTGGATTTGTTTGTTATTGGCACTCTCAATTATGCTGTATCTGATATTTATCAGTTAAATCTGTTTATTCAATGATTTGAAAAGGAATTTCAGATGTATGTCTTGATTCGTTATGGCGTTAGATATTAATGAATGCATTTCAAATCCAAGTGTGCAGCAGTTTAATAAATTCCGTAAGAGAGATTTATTGCAGATTGCAAATGTTTTGAATATCTCTGTTGTAAGTACAGCTTCTAAAGAAGTAATTAAATCTGCTGTATTTGTTGAATTGGTTAAACAAGGGTTGTTGTGTGAAGAGAGTGAGCAAGAAATTGAGATAGAGAAGAGCGCTGTTGAGGCGGCTGTGTCAGCTGATTCTGTTACATTTGAATCTGATCTTGTGTTACAAATAAAACTTAAAGAATTAGAGTTGCAAATTAAACGGCAGGAACACGAAAATCATGTTCTGCAAATTCATGAACTTGAGATGACTCAAAAGGAAGAAAAAGATTGTTTACTAATTGATCCACCTGCTAGAGATGAATGTACATGAGCTGTTTTGTTCTATCCATGTAAGCATATCAAGCTTGTCCCTCTTTTCAGAGAGTCAGAGGTTGACATATTTTATTGCGTTTGAGCAAATCGCTGCAAAGCTGAAGTGGCCTAAGGATATGTGGGCATTAATGCTGCAATGCAGTTCAGTAGGTAAGGCGCAGGAGGTTTGTTCTTCTTTACCCATTGAAGAGTCTTTGAATTATGACTCGGTGAAAGCTGCAGTGTTGCGGGTTTATGAACTTGTCCCCGAAGCGTATAGACAAAAGTTTCGCAACTACACTAATTCTGTGAAGCAGACATTTGTTGATTTTGCACGCGACAAGAAAGTTTTGCTGGGGAAGTGGTGCGCAGCATCTAAAAAAACTACTTTTGAGCAGTTAAAAGAACTAATTCTGCTAGAAGATTTTAAAAGTTGTTTGCCTGACAATTTAGTCATTTGCCTTAATAAACAAAAAGTAAATTCTATTTCAGCTGCGGCAGTGTTGGCAGACGAATACACACTCACTCATAAAAGTGCTTTTTCCTCAGCTTCTAGCCAAAGTTCTGGTGTGCCAGTGCTCGAGTACACCGAGAAGCCTTTGTTCACGCACTCAAAGTTTGGTGCGCGCTCCAAGTTGCGTAAAGAACAGGGTAAGAGTAATGAAAATAGAAGGGTTTGTTTCTATTGTTTAGACTCGAATCACTTGATTGCTGACTGTAAATCATGGAAGAAGAAAAACAACACTGTAAAATCTAAAAGTGTAGCTAATGTGGTTTTTGAGACAGTGTCTGACAGTCATAATCAAAGTTTTTCAAATGCTTCTGTTTTCTCTCCCTTTGTGTTTAAAGGCACTGTATCAGTTAATCCTGATTCTGCGATGAAAATCATTAACATCTTGCAAGACACAGGTGCTGCTCAATCTTTTATACTTGATAACGTGTTACCTTTTTCAAGTGAAACTTATTCAGGGACTTATGTGCTGGTTCGTGGCATAGAGTTGGGCTGTGTAAAAGTTTCTCTTCATAATGTGTGTTTGACATCTGATTTGGTTTCAGGTCCAGTTCAGTTGGGAGTACGTTCAAAACTGCCAGTAGAGAGTGTCAGTTTAATTTTGGGGAATGACCTGGCTGGTGGTAAGGTCTTTAGTCATCCAGTGGTGGCCCCACGCCCTGTTTGTAAGGTAAAACTTGGTACCCGATTTCCTTCAACATTCTGTGCGTGCACAGTTACTCGTGCACAGGCGCGAAACAGTGGTGGTGATATTGATTTATCTGACACATTTATGTCTTTTGCAGACAATCCAACGAAGTTTAAATTATCTATTCAACCTAGTGTGTTTAAAACAGGTGATCATACTGGTTACGAGGCTTTATCGATGGGGAGAGAACAACTTGGAAAAGCCCAAAAGTCTGATCCTTCTCTTGTGCGCTGTGTTGAAGCTGCCAAGGGAAGAGAGCGACACAGATGATGGGGTACAATACTTCTGGGAAAGAGGCATTCTAATGCGTAAGTGGCTGTCACAAAAAGCTAAAGATGTGGGTTTTAGTCCAGATTGCCAAATAGTGTTGCCTTCTGAGTATCGAACAGCAGTTCTTAAACTTGCTCATGATCACACTCTATCTGGTCATTTGGGCTTTAATAAAACGTTTACACGAGTGGCTAAGTATTTTTATTGGCCTGGTTTACGTTCTGCTGTGTCAGATTTTTGTCGTGCATGTCACGTTTGTCAGATTGCTGGGAAACCCAATCAAAACATCCCTCCAGCTCCTTTGCAGCCCATTCCAGTGATGGGAGAGCCCTTTGAGCACCTCATTTTAGATTGTATTGGCCCTTTACCAAAATCAAAAAGTGGTTATCAGTATATTTTGACGTTAGTGTGCGCTGCAACGCGCTATCCTGAGGCAATACCATTACGAAGTCTTAAAGCAAAAACCATCGTGAAAGAGCTGATAAAGTTTTGCTCTACTTTTGGTTTACCTCTTGTTATTCAGACGGACCAGGGAACAAATTTTAAATCAAAATTGTTCGAACAAGTGTTGCAAGAAATTTCAGTCAATCATGTAGTGTCAAGTGCATACCATCCACAGTTGCAGGGTGCCCTTGAGCGATTTCATCAAACGCTCAAATCAATGATGCGCGCTCATTGTGTGGAGTCCAATTCAGACTGGGCTGAAGACCTTCCTTTACTGATGTTTGCGATCAGGGAGACCTGCTGAGCTTATTTTTGCACATAGTTTACGCGGACCTTTAAAATTATTAAGCGAACAATTGGTTGCTGACAACGTATCTCACTATCACGGAGCGACAGAGGAGGCTGACCCGGGGTCTATGTATGTACTGTGGTGCCGACGGACATGTCAGGCTGGACTGTCCCATTCGTCCAGCACGTCCCTTGGTGAGTGTGTTCAGTTCTCCCATTGAAAAAATGCATCCTCTCACCACCAATGTCCAGTTAACTACCCCTTCTGTATCTGTTTCAGTCACGGCCCTCATCGACTCCGGGTCAGCTGGAAACTTCATCTCGTACGCCCTCTGTCGCCACCTACAACTTAACACCGAAGCCTCGACGTACGTCTACCAGATCCAACCCATAACCAACGCTATCCATTCCCAGGCACGTATCCATCGCAAATGTGAACCTATCAATCTCCAAGTGGGATTACTCCACAAGGAGGAGATCCAATTTCTGGTTCTGGAGGGTGCATCGATGGACATCATTCTAGGGCGCCCGTGGCTGGTGAAGCACGATCCCATCCTCTCTTGGGGCACAGGAGAAATAAGGAGATGGGGTGAAGACTGCAAAACCAGATGTTTTCCCGACCTACCTGTTCAACGTCAGAGACCCCTTACCATCTATGTCACGTCTGTCGAAAGTCCAGTCGCTAAACGATCCATTCAAATCCCGAAGATCTACTCCGCATATGAAGACGTTTTTTGCCCCAAGAGAGCTTCCCAGCTACCTCCGCATCGGCCATGGGACTGCGCAATAGACCTGCTTCCAGATGCTCCTATGCCCAAAGGTAGGATCTACCCGTTGTCCCTTCCGGAAACTAAGGCCATGGAGGAGTATATTCAGGAGGCACTGAGTCAGGGGTATATCCGCCAGTCCACGTCACCCGCTGCCTCAAGTTTCTTTTTTGTGGCCAAGATCATCGATTATCGAGTTCTGAATCAAGGTACCGTTAAATTCCGGTATCCCCTTCCTCTCGTCCCTGCGGCCCTGGAACAACTCCGATCAGCCAAGGTATTCACAAAGTTGGACCTCCGTAGCGCGTACAATCTGGTTAGAATACGCGAGGGGGACGAGTGGAAGACGGCGTTTGTGACCCCTACAGGGCACTACGAATACCTGGTCATGCCCTATGGTCTGGTCAACGCCCCCTCCGTATTCCAGAACTTCATTCACGAAGTCCTCCGGGAGTTCCTCCATATCTCCGTCATAGTCTATATTGATGACATCCTGATTTACTCCCGGAGTGAGGCCGAACACCGCCACCACGTTGCGGAGGTCCTACAAACCCTCAGAGAACATCAGTTGTACCTCAAGGCTGAAAAATGCTCCTTCCACCTACCATCTGTTCAGTTCTTGGGGTACATCATTGATCAGAAAGGGGTTCGCATGGACGAGGGGAAGGTCACCGCCGTTGTCTCCTGGCCAGAACCAACAACTGTTAAAGAACTCCAACGATTTCTAGGGTTTGCCAATTTCTATCGACGTTTTATCCACAATTACAGTCTCATCACCGCTCCGCTGACCAACCTACTCAGAAACCAACCCAAGAAACTCTCCTGGCCTCCCGAAGCCGCCGCAGCTTTCCAAACCCTCAAGCAATCCTTCACTCAAGCTCCACTCCTGACTCACCCAGATCCTGAACAACCGTTCGTGGTCGAGGTAGATGCATCGACCACTGGAGTGGGAGCCGTCCTATCACAACATCATGGCACACCAGCATTACTCCATCCATGCGCCTATTTCTCAAGGAAGCTCAGCCCGGCGGAAAGAAACTATGACATCGGAAATCGAGAGCTACTGGCTATCAAGCTTGCCCTGGAAGAATGGCGACACTGGCTGGAGGGAGCCAGACATCCTTTCCAGGTGATTACAGACCACAAAAATCTCCAGTACCTCAAAGAAGCCAAGAGACTCTGTCCTCGTCAGGCCCGATGGTCCCTGTTCTTCTCCCGATTCCAATTCTCAATATCTTACCGACCGGGGCCAAAGAACATCCGAGCCGACGCACTTTCCCGAATTTATGATCAGCCGGAAATCATGGAGACCCCAGCCAGAATCCTCCCAGAGCAGATCACAGTCTGTCCCATCACCTGGTCCGCTCCTACAGTCGTCGCCACTCCCGAATCCAGGACTCCGCCGGGCTGTCCCCCCAATCGTCGCTTCATTCCTGAAAACCAACGGGTAGATCTGATTCATTCCACCCATACATCCTTGGGCACAGGGCATCCCGGGGCCAACAACACCCTCTCGCTGCTATCCCAACGCTTTTGGTGGCCGAACATGGCGAGGGATGTGAGGAGATATGTTCAAGGCTGTAGAGAGTGCGCTATATCGAAGAGTCCTCGCCATCTACCTGCAGGTAAACTCCATCCCTTGCCCATCCCGAACCGCCCCTGGTCACACCTAGGAGTTGACTTCATGACAGATCTCCCATCATCTGAAGGTAATACCTGCATTTTAGTCATTGTCGATCGATTTTCCAAATTCTGCCGTCTGATTCCTTTGAAGGGTCTGCCCACAGCCCTAGAAACCGCCGAAAACCTATTCAACCATGTCTTTCGATGCTTTGGAGTACCTGAAGATATAGTCTCGGACCGAGGACCCCAGTTCATCTCCAGACTTTGGAAAGCCTTCTTCAGACTCCTAGGTGTGACCGTCAGCCTCTCGTCTGGCTACCATCCACAAACCAACGGCCAGACAGAGAGGAAGATCCAAGAAGTGGGGCGGTTCCTCAGAACATTCTGTCACGGCCATCAAAACTCCTGGAGCCAGTTTCTGGGCTGGGCGGAATACGCCCAGAATTCCCTGCGGCAACCTACCACCGGACTTACGCCATTCCAGTGCATTCTGGGCTTCCAACCTCCACTCTTTCCCTGGGATGGCGAACCTTCTGATGTCCCCGCAGTGGATTACTGGTTCCGGGAGAGCGAGAGGGTCTGGGACGACGCTCATCACCACCTACAGAGGGCAGTTCGCAGAGCCAAGGAGGTCTCCGACAAGAGGAGAATTCCAGGTCCTATCTATGCGCCGGGGCAGAAGGTTTGGCTCTCCACCAGAGACATCCGCTTGCGACTGCCCTCCCGAAAACTTAGTCCCAGATTTGTTGGTCCCTTCACCATCCTGGAACAGGTCAACCCAGTCACTTACAAATTACAGTTACCACCACAATACAGAATCCACCCCACATTCCACGTGTCACTCCTCAAACCCTTTCACGATCCTCTGATCCCCTCCACAGAGCCTGGCCATGAAGAGGAACCTCCTCCCCCACTGATGTCGGAAGTCGGATCCATCTATAAGATCAAGGACATTCTACGGTCCCGACGTCGTGGTGGTCATCTGGAATATCTTGTCGACTGGGAGGGATACGGTCCGGAGGAGAGGTCTTGGGTCCCCAGATCAGATATATTAGATCCCGCACTTATGGAAGAGTTCCACTCCAATCACCCCGAGTTTCCAGCACCTCGTGGACGTGGTAGACCACCACGGCGTCGGAGGTATAGGCCCTCAGGAGCGGGCCCTGGGGAGGGGGGTAATGTCACGGATTGGCCAGGCTCTTCCACCAGCATCACTCAACGATCACCGTCACCTGAGTATTAACCACACACAGCTGCACCCAATCACTCAGACTCACTACATAAGCACACACCTCACTTCACTCAGTGTCCGGTCTCGTTCCTACGAAGCGGACTCTGAGTGAACACCTCCTGGTAATCACTCACCCTCGATATCAGCAAACTATACTTACCTTCTCTCTGTTTCTCCTAGTCTGTCCAGTGTTCCCGGTATCCTGTCTACCTTGTGTCTATCGTCAGTCTGTCTTCCCCGCAAGCCCTCTGGTGTGTGCATTCGGTCTCCTTCAGTGTCTGTCAGCCAACCTGCCACCAAGGACCATCAGATTAACCAAACTCCAGTCACTTCTCATCAGTTCTCCTTGTGTGCTCCACTGTTGTAAATAAACACCGTAAATAATCTAATCACCTTGTTTGTCCGTCTGCTTCCCGTAACAGTATCACTGGTACCCGTGTCTGAATATGTGAGTTCTATTAGAGAACGTCTTCGTAATGATTGTGAAAAAGCAAGGATTAATTTAGCGGTCCATGTCAATATGCTGAAGGTGATGTGAAATGTGAAAGGTGATGCTGATCTACCTGCTGTCAAACCGAGTTTAATTGTGTCCTCTGTAGCTGAGTTTGATCAGGATTTCTCTGTACCCTGCGGTCGTTTGACAAATTTTTTATATTAAATGACTTGGATTCTCATTTAAGTTATTTATCTTCAGATCAGAAAAGCGATATTGTTGAGTTACTTGAAAATCATCGCTCTCTCTTTAGTGACATTCCTTCCCAAACCACTGTGCTTATGCATGACATAGATGTTGGTGATGCACGACCGATAAAACAACATCCTTATCATCTTAATCCGAAAAAATGTGACCTGATGAAAGCTCAGGTTGAGTATTTTGAGTTGAGTATGAGTCCCAGTTTGAGTGCATGGAGTACAATTTGTCTGTTAGTCCCCAAGACTGACTTGTCGGTTCGTTTCTGCACTGACTATAGGAAAGTCAATGCAGTCACAAAGCCTGATTAATTCCCATTGCCACGTATGGGAGACTGCATAGATCAAGTCGGTCCTGCCAGGTTTGTGACAAAGTTAGATCTTCTTAAGGGTTATTGGCAAATTCCCCTTACGTCACGAGCCTCAGAAATATCAGCCTTTGTGACCCCTGACAATTTTATGCAGTACTCCGTAATGGCTTTCGGGATGCGCAACGCACCATCAACATTTCAGCGATTAATGCGCATTGTGTTAAGTGGTGTTGAGAAATGCGAAGCTTATCTCGACGATATTGTGATCTATTCTTCTTGCTAGGAGGAGCATATGGTTTCTTTACGTTAAGTGTTTTCACGTCTGGTTAATGCCTCTCCAACTCTAAATCTAGCTAAATGTGAATTTGCCAAGGCCACAGTAGTGTACTTAGGAAAAAAGGTAGGTCAGGGACATGTGTGTCCAGTTGATGCAAAAATTGCGTCTATTGTGGAATTCCCAGTGCCAGGGAATAAAAGACAGTTGCGTCGATTTTTAGGTATGTCAGGATACTACAGAGGATTCTGCCATAACTTTGCTAGTGTTGTGTCACCACTAACTGATCTTCTGAGCACCGAAAGAGTTTTTGTATGGTCTGTTGCGTGTGATTAGGCTTTTCGAGCAGCAAAGGATTTGCTGTGTAACGCTCCTATTCTTTCAGCACCGGACTTTGAACGTCCCTTTAAATTGGAAGTGGATGCTTCTACTATGGGGGCTGGAGCTGTTCTAGTTCAGGAAAGTGCGATGGGTATTGATCATCCAGTGTGCTATTTCTCAAAAAATTCAGATGCATGTCAACGCAGATATAGTACGATCGAAAAGGAGGCTTTAGCACTGCTTTTAGCGTTTTAAGGTTTATTTGGGTGGAAGTTCGTTCCCAATTTGTGTGCTGATCATAATCCTCTTGTTTTTTTGGATAGGATGCGCAATTCAAACCAGCGATTAATGCGTTGGTCTTTGAAAGTCCAGGAATTTAATTTGGATATACAGCACAAGAAAGGTTCGCAAAATGTGGTTGCGGATGCGCTGTCCAGAGTTTGTGGTGCTGAAGTTGAGGTTGGAGTTAGGTGTGTAGATACAAACTGCTTGTTTGCATCTTTTTGGTGGGGAGGTGTTATGAGTAGTTGTTGTAGTGTAGTGTAGGCCTGTGTGTGGTATTTCTTTCCCTCTCTCTCTCTGTCTGTCTTTCTCTCACTCTCTCTCATTGCTAAGTATTTGCAGGTGCAGCGTATGGATCGGATCATGAATGGCGATTGGATTGGCGGCGGCTGTATTTAAATCTTTCGAGAGCATGGATTCGATGGCTCCCCGCTCTCTCTCTCGATTCCCCGCTTCATCTCAGTGGAGATATTATTGATCAAGTGATAAAATGAGTGTTCGTTGCTGATATCTCTTATGTGGCGTTTTGTGAGATGCCGATGTGACGTTGTTAATTCTAACCGGAGAAACCCGGTTGTCTGTCTCCCTGTCTGGCTTGGAGCATGGTAGGGAGGTTAGGTACCTTTTGGTTTATTATTTTCGTTTTTTCCTGTGTTTGTTAGTAGGGAGGTAAATTTTCTGTATTTTATTTTATTATCTATTTTCTAGGGAATGTTTGATCTAATTTAGTTAGCTTTGTTTATTGTCATTTATTTTGGCTGAACCTCACTCGATGTTATTTTTGCTCCTTATTTCTGTAAAATAAATAATATTTTCTTGTTAAATCTCAGTGGTTGTTTTTTGGTTTATATTTGCGGAGAGAGAGCGTGGGGGCACCAGGGATTATATTTTTTTTAATCCCTGTTATTTTTGTTACGTTTTGGTTAAACCTCTTTTTGAATAAGGATTTTTTATTTAATTCGTAACACTGGACAGCAATCGCTTGCTTTTTTAATGTCTAAACATCTTGTTTAATCCCGCCCCTTTTCGCAGCGCCGCACGACAGAATTTCGCACACACAAAGCCCAATGTGTGACCGTAGCTTTAAGCTGCGGTCACACTGGGCTTTTCCTCCCACAGACTTTCATTCATATGCACGCGAATGCATCAGACTGGAAACGCAAGGTTATGAGTCACGTTTCGTGCGAAAATCTGCGAAATTGCATTACTTGACTGCGTGAGACCAATCGAGGGTCAAAACAGGACCTCTCTGGACAGAAATTTAAAACATGGAGCAATCGCTCGCTTTTTTAATGTCTAATCATTTTGTTAAATCCCGCACCTTTTCGCAGCGCAGTACGACAGAATTTCGCACACACAAAGCCCAGTGTGACTGTAGCTTTATACTCTCACATGACGTCATGAACTGCGTCATCCGTATAGGTGTTTTAACCTGATTGGTTAACACACAGATAGACTAGAAAATTTCCACGTGGGTGCGTGCGTACAATTCCACAACAATATCTCAAGCATATAAACATCAGACATCCACTAGACTCTTTACATCTCACTCCAGACCTGTGAAACGGATCCACAATCAAATAGAACACACACAGTTAAAGTACAATCTGTTTCTTACCCAAGGCTGATTGTACTCTCAGCCGTCTTTATCAAAACTGGGTAAAAACCGGTATCATATACATTCAGGCAGTTATAATATCCTTACTACACAAAGTCTATCTTGAATAAAAAGTAGAATCACTTTAAAAGAATTAACCATAAAAATAGCAAAATCACTTTAGACGTTTTAGATAGTATTAACTCATAGAAATAACAATAGGAACAGTTGTTTCCAGTCAGCAGCCTTAAGTTCCACTCGAGGTCTCTGTGACCTCTTAGCTAGTTTGGTGGCTCCTGAAAATTGTTATTAGAGATTAATATATTAAGCAGTGTGTTAACCTTATTAATTAATCAAATAATCGTACTAATAAAGTAATGAGAAACAGACTGATAAGAAAATGATTAATACTGACCCATGCTGAGACATATTGGGAGGTAGTAAACCAAATCCTTTACAGTCACAAACCTAAGGGCTACAGTGATGGAGACACACTGACATCAAGAATCAGGATATGAACCTCAATCATGGTTGCTATAAAGAAAAAAGCTGCATAATTCATTCATGCCTCAATGCATGCTGGGTGCCAGCATAGGACAAAACTCACAGCATGCATTTGCAACATGAATAAATTATGCAGGTTTATGTTCTTACATTTTCTTTGACTGCCCTTGTTTTATGTTTCAGTAGATTTTTTTTGTATTGTTCTGGGTTGTTTTTTATTAGATTTTTATTTTTTGTTTGTCACCATTATTGAGATTCAAAGACTAATTGTTGACGTCTGCATGTATTCAAGACATCCTTGTTTTACAAACGTTCTCACTATGAATGTATAACAGCTGTTAACAACCATTGATTGCAAAAGCTCCAGTGGTTACAATAATAATAGTACTCTCTCTCACAATTAATGAAATTTAGAATAAGTACACAAATAGGCAAGGGTGTTTATGATCTCATAAGATTGATTACTGTTTTTTTTTTGGTTTATCATGCTATACATATTGTGTGAATTACACAAATAATTATAGCAACCAAAAAAAAAACTATTTTTAAAACAAGAAGTTCAAGAGCCCAACTAAAGCAGACGGAGACCTTCATCATAATGATTTCAAAGAGCTTTTGTTCACGTGACAGAAATAAAGTCAAAGTTCAATAATAAGTGAAGCTCCTGATGTATGTGGAGTTGTTTAATGATCTCTGCTGAGATCTTGAGAAAATCCATTTTATTGCGTAATTATTTTTATTTTTATTAATTATAATTTTATTTAGAGTTTTATTTTCAGCTGATTTCATCTTTAGATTTGGCTGTAATTTGTGTTATTTGGTCTTGTTGTTCTTTCCTTCAGTGATTCTGCTTGTTGTTCATCGATAATTCTCAATCCTCCTTTAGACACTTAATTATCTCATTAACTTCATCACTGCCTGATTGTTCAACCCTCTGTAGTGAGGACGCTAGTGAGGATTTTGCGCTGGGATTTGATGGGGTTAAATGTGTTGGATGAAAAATACAGACTGTGAAATGTATCATTAACAGAAATATTTTGTAAATTGAATTTAAACTAAAATAAAATAAAATTAATTTATAACAAAACAGGTTTTTTTTTTTTGTAAAGACCGATTCATACTTACCAAAACTAATATCTTTAAAGTAATTGTACAACATAATGACAATTCCAAAATAAATGAAACATAGTTTCTGTATGAAATTGACAAAATGAACATTTTACATCAACATTAGATTTGAACTATTCATAAAGTGTTTTATTAGGATAAATTTGTTGATAAACTTAAAAAGATACTTCTTTGGCCATGTTGGTGAGGAAATGTTTTTGTTGCAAAGACCATTTTTTTTTTCCATTTCCAATCTCTATGTATATTATTACAATGTGAGATCATAGGGGACAATGTAACAATCTTTTCAATTAAAAAAAGATATCTAATTTGTAATTTCTATCTTTTTTATTAGAAAAAACATCTCTGCCGGATCAGAAAAAAAGCTTTTTTCTAGGAGGGGGGTGATTGCTATTAAAGAGCATAGTGATTCCTGATGTTATATAGCTCATAATAAAATGGAGAAATTATTTGTACTTACTGTATGTGATATTCTGAAATAAAGTCAAAGTAATTCATTAAAAAAGCAAACTATTATCAAACCATTGATTGGAAAACAAAGATTTATTTGTATAGAAAATATTTTGAAATAAAATGATACCAAATAAAAAATATATGACGAGCAAAAGTGTTTATTATAGGCCAAAAGAAATTTTAAATATTTAATGCCTCCAACAAATGAAAATACTTCTTTGAAAACATATTCCAAATTGAATCTTCCTTAGATACTAGTTACGCTAATTTATTTTGAAAGCATAATTTGAAGAACAGAAATCATTACAATTAAGACCTCATTTATTATAAGAATTTAGTATAACAGACTTTTTCATATAGTGGATTTTATCTTGCCAGACAATCTGTTAAAGTTTTGTCAATTAGTTTACATGTAGGCTTAGGTACAGAAATTGAGCCGCGTAACAGGGATGAGCCAGACCCTCTGCGTTGGTGAGCAAAATTCTTCCTTTAGGAGACAGATCTCTTTGAAGCAAACTATTCAACTAAATTTTCTTTTAGTTTGCAATGATTGGATTAAAGTTAGCATCACAACTGGTTTTATCATTAGCTATATTTATGCCAAGGTATGATACTGAGCCTTTAACAACTACATCACACATTGAAGAAACAACTATTTTTAATGGGTAGTAATTAACATTTATTTAAGTTAAGATTTAAACAGAGGCATTGGAAAAAGTTTGGAGGGTGTTTCAAGCAGCTGCCACTTCAGATGAATCTTTCTTTAATAAGCATGAAATTTTTTTAAAATAAAAACATTTTCTAAAGTGTCAAAGGCTTCACTGTAAAACTTTGCTGTGAAACAAACAGCGACATTCTACAGTAAAATTGAGTATTTTCACTAAAACAGTAATATTCTGTACACAGCTCAGAGTCGACAATCAGAGTCAGTGTATGAAATCACACTTTGTGCCCCTTGTTCACTATTATGTACACGAATCACTATAGTTCACGTCACAGAGTTATGAACACAAATAAGTAATTTCAGACACTGATGATGCTGTTAATGTTGACAATCGCTAAAGAAAAGAGAAGCAATAAACACAAACAGTGACTCCAGTTGCAGCATTAAATAAAATCCAGTAAAATAAAATATCTTTAGTCTCAGCAGAGGATAATTAAACAACTCCACAAACAGCATCAGCAGATTCACTTATTACTGACCCTTGACTACTAAACAGCTCTCATTGAGAATTAACAGAGGTTTAGGTGTTTTATTTAGTTTAGTGTCACATAATGGAGGTCAGCGACTACTTTAGTTGGGCTCTTTACAGTTGACTTTTTAACTTTAGCTTTCTCTGGATGCTGTATCTTATAGTTTATAAAACACCTGTGTTATAAAGTCTTGCTCTGATTGGAACAGACTTATTAAAATCATAATAGTGTGATTTGCGGTGTGACAAACGTTCCACCGCAAATTAGTAGTGATGACTTCATGATTTTTTTTCAGTGATAAAATAGAAGGCTTTAGACAGAAAATAGGAGATATTAAACTTCCTGCACTGCCTTATACTTCAGATCCAGTACAAACAACGCCTCTGAATCTAAATAACCTACAGTGCTTTAAAATCATAGAACAGGAAGAGCTAGACAAAATTATAAATAGCTCTAAATCAGCTACGTGTATATTGGACCCAATTCCAACAAAGTTACTGAAAGAATTGCTACCTGTTATAGGAGAACCTCTTCTTAACATTATCAACTCTTCTTTATCCTTAGGCCATGTTCCAAATCCTTACAAGTTAGCTGTTATTAAACCTATTATTAAGAAACCACAACTGGAACCCAGCAACTTAGCTAATTATAGGCCTATTTCAAACCTTCCATTTATATCTAAAATACTAGAAAAAGTTGTTTCTGCTCAATTATGCTCCTTTCTGCAGACCAACTATTTTTTTTGAAGTGTTTCATTCAGGTTTCAGAGCTCATCACAGTACAGAAACTGCATTAGTGGAAATAACCAACGATTTACTCTTAGCTGCTGACCAAGGGTGCATCTCGCTATTAGTTCTACTCGATCTTAGTGCGGCATTTGACACCATTGACCATGGTATCCTTATTAATCGCTTAAAGTCTACAGGTGTCCAGGGACATGCCCATACAATGGTTTAAGTCATACTTATCTGACCGTTACCCAGTTTGTGAATATTAAATGGACAGCCTTCACAAATCAGCCCAGTAAATACGGGGTGCCTCAAGGATCAGTTTAGGCCCTTTGCTGTTTACAATATACATGCTCCCCCCTGGGAGAGACATTATTAGAAGACATGGGATCAGCTTTCACTGCTATGCAGATGATACTCAATTATATATTTCAACTAAACCTGACGAGACGTCTAATCTGTCCAAGCTAACTGAGTGTATTAAAGATGTTAAAGACTGGATGACCAACAATTATCTTCTCTTAAACTCAGACAAACAGAATTATTACTTTATTGGGCCAAAATCCTGTACACAGCAGATCTCACAACTCGACCTACAATTAGAGGGATACAAAGTTAGCGTTAGCTCTACTATAATAAAAGATCTGGGTGTCATATTAGACAGCAATTTAACTTTTAAAAATCATATATCCCATGTCACAAAACTGCTTTCTGTTCATCTGAGAAATATCGCTAAGTTACGAAGTATGCTATCCATCTCAGATGCAGAAAAGCTAGTCCTGCTTTTATGACTTCTGGCTGGACTACTGTAATGCTCTGTTTGCTGGCTGCCCAGCATCCTCTATTAACAAACTTCAATTAGTACAAAATGCAGCTGCCAGAGTTCTTACCAGGTCTAGAAAATTTGATCACATCACCCCAATTTTATCCTCCTTACATTGGCTGCCTGTTAAGTTTCGCATTGAATTTAAAATATTGCTTCTTACATATAAAGCTTTAAATAATCTAGCTCCTGTTTATCTAACCAATCTTCTGTCTCGCTACAATCCAACTCGCTCTTTAAGGTCTCAAAACTCAGGGCTTCTGGTAGTACCTAGAATAGCAAAGTCGAGTAAAGGAGGTCGAGCCTTCTCATTTATAGCTCCTAAACTCTGGAATAGCCTTCCTGATAAAGTCCGAGGCTCAGACACACTCTCCCAATTTAAAACTAGATTAAAGACCTATCTGTTCAGTAAAGCATATACTTTGTGCACCACTTAGGGGGCTTCCACACAGGTTATGCATCTTGTTGATATACACTGTGAACATCAGCTACGCTAACTATTTTCTTTATTCTCCATTTCCACCTGGGGATACTCTTCCCGAGGCCCTCAGACTATGCAGAGTCACTGATTCGATCCAAGACCAACGACGAGATGATCCCAAGGTTTTTTATATCCTGGACCTGGCCGAATCCTGAGCAGCTACTGTGATGGTCATGGAAGAGTGGAGAACATGAGACTGATTCCTGTGACGCTCCAGAGACAGACGAGTCTTCGCTGAGGCCAGCTTCCAGCCTCTGCCACTGAGACTGCAGCTCTGCACAAGACGTTTGGCCAGCGGAGAAATTAAAATGGTCGTGCCCAACTGAGCCTGGTTTCTCTCAAGGTTTTTTTTCTTCACTTCCGCCTTTAGTGAAGTTTTTTTTCCCTCTCCGCTGTCGCCACTGGCTTGCATGGTTCGGGATCTGTAAAGCTGCGCATCGTTGGATTTGCTCTTCAGTATTTGGACTCTCAGTAGTGATTATTAAACCACACTGAACTGAGCTAAACTGAACTTAAACACTACAAACTGAACTACACTGTTCCTATTTACTGTTACCTTTTATGTGAAGCTGCTTTGACACAATCTACATTGTATAAGCGCTATACAAATAAAGGTGAATTGAATTGAATTGAAATTACCCTACCTTTCCAGAAATTAGCCGGGATTGGACGCAGGTTATGATGATCCACGTTTAATCTGTATGGTATGGAAAGCTGGTTTTCCTATTAAACAAAAATATATAGGATATATATCTTATCATAATGTCACAATGTGAAACTAATAGACTTCCCAGCAAGCAATAGCCGTCATTTCACCGGCTAGGTGAAGTGTAGACCAGATCTAGCCCGGCTACGTGTAACCCAATTTTAGCCCGAATAACCTTAAATTTGGTTGCATGTTGTGTTTTTGCTAAATAAAGCTTATATATGTATGATACTCTATCATGTAAGAAAAGTCAATAACGTTTATGAGGTTCCTGCAAGTAATAGACGTAGTTTCAGTTTCTCGGTGAAGTATAGACCCAATCTAGTCCGGCTATGTGTAACCCATCTCTAGCCCAAAAAAAATTAAGTTTGCTTACCTGTTTTTTTTTTGGCAAAATACCTTGTGATATGTATGGTATTCCTTTAAGTAAGGAAAGTCAATCGCATATAAGGTGTTTGGGCTTTTAAATATATATGCTATTTTCATAGTCTAAGCGTAGCCTTGAATTAGCTCGTCATCCGGCCGGCTATTTATAGTCCACTGATAGCCTAAACTGATTCACTGTATTTGGCCGTGCAGCGCGTGGATCACGCACGCATTATCAGTAAGTGTTAAGGTGTAATTTCGTGACATGTTCTATTTGTAACCATAATTTAGCTTTGAATTAGATGGGCTTTACCCACCTCGCAAAATTGACATAAAAAATTAATTGTAGACTTACTGCCTTTTTATTTTTAATTAAAAATGAATATGGTATAATATATCTTATTTATAATATATTACATATATCTTACAGTAAAACAAGCCAGATCTAATCAGTTAAGAAAAATCAATGCAGTTCCGTACTCCATACGATAGATGGCGGTATTGCACATTGTCAAGTCGGCTCGGCTGAAATGGACCAAACAAATCAAGAGGAGGAAGCTGTTGCGGTTTGAAATTTGTAGCGCTAAGGATTGCGAGCGCGTGAAGACAGCTGGATTGTGACTGGTGCGATAATGGCGGAAGGAAAGTGTGGATTTCGGAAGTGATCCGGAAATGGAGGATGAGATGGTGGATGTAAATAGTGGTGGCAATGAATGGAAAAGTAGTAGAAAATCGTAACAGAAAGAAGTTGGGCACAAATATCTGAAACAGACAGTGAAAAGAGAAATCATAAGGCGAGAAGGAGAAGAGAAGAGTATAAGGTAATGCTGAAGTTTGATAATGATTCTGTGAAAGCCATCAATCCTTTGAAGCTTACAAAAACTCTCAAAGAAATGTTAGGAACGATTGAACATGTTAAACCTTAAGAGATGGGAAACTGATACTGTATTGTAAAGAACAAAAGCAACAGAAGATGGCCCTGGCTATGAAGACATTATTAGGACATAAGTAATGTGTTCAATCCCAGAAGAAAAAAAATGGATTAGAGGAGTTATAACAGGAATCCCAACTGATGTAACAGTTCAGAAAATCAAACGAAATATCACTGGGGCAGCAGTAAAAGAGGTCAAACGACTAAAATGCGTTAGAAATAACGAAAAAAGTAGACAGCCTTTCAGTAATGATCCATTTTGATGAAAACAAACTACCGGAGAGGGTGTATTTAGGATATTTGAGCTACAACGTAAGACTATATGTCCCACCACCAGTACGGTGTTACAAATGCCAAAAGTTTGGACACGTAGCGGCAGTTTGTAGAGGGAAACAGAGATGTGCGAGATGTGGGGGAGATCATGAATATGGTAAATGTGGGCAGGATGTAAAGCCAAGGTGTTGTAATTGCGGAGGAGAACACAGTGCGGGCTATGGAGGATGTCAAGTTAGGAAAAATGCAGTACAAGTCCAAAATGTACGATTGACCGAGGGAATTTCATATGCTGAAGCTATAAAGAAAGTAAAACAGAGAGAGAAACAGAAACCAGAGGAACAGAATCACAACAAAAAACAGTGACAAAAGATCATAATAAAGACAATGAAGTATGTATAGACAAAGTTTCATTCATTACATTTATAGCAGAAGTGGTAAATTGCTCTGCTCAGACTGAAAGCAGGACTGAAAGAATTAAAATCATTATCAGAGCTGCTGCAAAGTATTTGGAATTAGAGGATGTTACGTTGGAAATGATAAATGACAGACTCAAGATGCAATCAGGAACCAGTCAGACAGTATACAGTCAACCATGTGGAAATATATAATGGTATTAATAATTCTTCAATGGAACGCTAGAAGCTTAATTGCTAATGGACAAGAATTTAAAAAATTCATAGTAGATCAAGAAAATAGTCCTGACATTATTTGTGTTCAGGAAACTTGGCTCAAATCACATTTAGATTTTGTAATAAATGGATACACCTCTGTCAGAAAAGATAGAGACAAATGTAATGGTGGTGGGGTAGCTACATTTATTAAACAGAGTATCGGGTTTAGAGCAGTTGAGGTCACTGGGGAACAAGAGGTTGTGGTAGTAGAAGTATGGGAAGGAACTCAGAAAGTTAGAATGATAAATTATTATAATCCATGTGGTAAATTAAGTAAGGATAATCTAGAACTTATACTAGGGAATGAAGATCATAAAATGTGTGGTGTGGGGGATTTTAATGCTCATAACACGTTATGGGGGAGTAATAAAACAGATCACAATGGACTAATTATAGAAGATATGCTGGATTGGGGAGGACTGGTATGTATTAATGATGGAGGTTACACTAGAGTGGAGTTAATAAATGGAAAATACTCAAATTTAGATTTAACATTAGTTTCTGAAAGCCTAGCTGGAAGATGTGATTGGAAAGTATTAAAGCAAAACACAATCGGTAGTGACCATTTTCCAATAATAAGTACAATTGGATAGAGGTAGTTCGAAATGTGGGGAAAAGAATGCCAAGATGGAAATTTAGAACAGCTGACTGGGAAAATTTTAAGGAAATATGTAATAATAGAATGTCTGAATTAGATAGATGTGAGGATGAGGTGGAGGTTATTAATTCTAAACTTTGTGAAATTCTTCAGAGTACTGCTGAAGAAGTAATAGGAAAAAAGAAAGTCAATGGTAAGAAGAAAGCAGTTCCTTGGTGGAACGATGAATGTAGTGAAGCAGTAAGTAAAAGGAATAAAGCTCTCAAAAGAGTAAGAAGGACATTAAATTACAGTGACTTTATCAGTTATAAAAGAGCTCAGGCAATAGTGAGAAAAATAATTAGAATGGCTAAAAAGAAATATTGGAGAGAATATTGCGACAGTATTGGTGAAGATATTAATGTATCTGACATATGGAGGATGATAAGGAAAATGGCAGGAAAGCAAAGAAATAATAATAAACCTACATTGACAGAAAATAATAGATTAGTAATTTCTGATGTGGAGAAAGCTGAAATTTTAGCAAAAAACTTTGCCAGAATTCATAGTAATGCTAACCTAACTAAAGAAATAAGAGAAAATAGAGAACAGATCTTGATCAGGAATCCGCGGCTGTTGGATGACAAAGGACTATCTGGAGATACATTAGATAGGGAGTTTACATTATTTGAGTTTAAAAAAGCATTGGCAGGAGTAAAGAGAACCTCCCCTGGAAGAGATGAGATTTGCTATGAAATGATTAAACATTTATCAGATTATTCATTATGTATAATACTAAAACTATTTAATAAAGTATGGGAATCAGGGATTTTACCAGCAGAATGGAAACATGGTGTCATAGTACCAATTGCAAAACCCGGTAAGGATCATTCTCAACCTAATAACTACAGGCCTATAGCGCTAACCTCAAATATATGTAAATTAATGGAGCGTATGGTAATGAACAGATTGGTTTATGTCATTGAGAAGGAAAACCTCTTCTCCGCTTATCAAAGTGGTTTCCGGAAAGGGCAAAATACAATGCATTCTGTGATTTGTTTGGAAGCAGAAATTAGAAAGGCACAAGTTAATAAGGAAGTGTTGATTGGAGTATTTTTAGATGTCGAAAAGCATATGACATGATGTGGAGAGAAGGACTTTTAATCAAATTAGAAAAAATGGAAATTAAAGGGAAAAATGTATAATTGGATCAAGAATTTTTTGCTCAAGAGAACAATACAAGTTAGAGTGGGTTCTGCATTCTCCCAAGTATATATGGTAGAGAATGGAACTCCACAACGAAGTGTTAGTAGCCCCATTTTATTTAACATAATGATCAATGACATTTTTTCAAAAATAGAGTTAGGGATTGGAAGATCACTATATGCAGATGATGGTGCGTTATGGAAGAGGGGGAGAAATGTAGAACATGTAGAAAGGTGTATGCAGAATGCAGTTAATGTAGTAAAAGATTGGGCAGATGAGTGGGAGTTTAGATTTTCTATTGATAAGACTGAAGTTATTTGCTTTTCAAAAAAGAAAATGAACCCAAGTATAAGTATTAAATTATATGGACAGAAAATAGAGCAGGTATCGGTAATCAGATTTCTAGGAATGTGGATGGATGTAAAATTGAATTTTAATGTACAGTACATACTCAGAAAATAATAGATAAATGTAAAAAAGGAATAAATGTAATGAGATGTTTGGCAGGAGCTGAATGGGGAGCATGTCGTTTCTCTCTTAAAAGAATATATAATGCATTGGTAAGATCAACTATCGATTATGGATGTATGGTATATAGTTCAGCAGCTAAAACTCAATTATTGAGAATTGAAGCAATTCAGTCTCAGGCATTGAGAATATGTTGCGGAGCATTAAGAACAACACCAATTACAGCAATACAAGTAGAGATGGGTGAAATGCCTCTAAAATTAAGAAGGCTTAAAATAAAGACAAGATATTGGGTCAGCATAAAAAGCCAAATAGAAAATCATCCAGTAAAGGCAGTATTGAAAGAATGCTGGGAATATGGACAAAAAAAGATGGATAGTTTTGGATGGACAGCAAATGAGACGGCTCAAAATATGGGCATAAGTGACATCAATATAGCCCCAGCTGTGCCAACTCCTGCAATTCCTCCTTGGCTTTTTAATATACCAGTAATTGATTTATATTTATATGAGGAAAAACACAACTTGGATTTAAATATGCTAAATGAAAAAACATTGCAACAGTATATAAATCAATCATACTGCAACTATGTACAGATCTATACGGATGGTTCAAAAAATCCTAAATACGAGAAAACCGCAGTAGCAGTATATATCCCAAAATTCCAAGTTAAAATATCAAAAAGAATTTCAGACTGTCTTTCTGTCTTTAGTACAGAAATAGTAGCTATGCTTCTTGCTCTTCAGTGGATAGAGGAAGTGCAACCTTTAAGATCAGTATATGCACAGACTCTATGTCAGTATTAAACAGCTTAACTACTGGAACATCTAACGAACAAGACAGGACATGGTGAATGAGGTGATGCAAAATTTATTTAGAATCCGCAATGTGGACTTTTGTGAGCTTCTTGTGGATTCCTGGCCACATGGGAGTAGTAGGAAATGAAGAGGCAGATCAACTTGCAAAGAAAGCATTGCAACATACTCAAATAGAAATAAAAATAAAAATAAGTAAGTCAGAGATGAAAAGCATGATTTGCAAAGGAAATAAGTAGAGAATGGCAGAGGGAGTGGGAAAATGGAGAAAAAGGCAGGCATTGCATAGTATTCAAGGATGTGTGGTGTTATTAGAAATAGTTTGGAATAGAAGGAATGATGTAGTGATAACTAGGTTGCGTGTTGGTCATTGTTTGCTAAACCAGTATAAGTTTAGAATAGAAAAGCATGAGACGGCTGCTGTGACAAATGTGGGGAAATAGAAACATTAGAACATGTAATTAAAGAATGTGTTGCATATGAAAAACAGAGAAGTCAATTAATTAAAGAATTAAACATTTACGGGATAAAATATCTGTCATTTCAGACCTTATTAGGAAATGGTGCAAATCAAGGTAAAATAATACTCCAATTAATTAATTACTTAAAAGAAACAAAATTGATTAATAGAATTTGAGAATAGTTTAGCAAAATAAAGAAATTGTAAATTTATTTAGATTTTAAACTTTAAATTTGATTTATTTTATTTTTTTTTTTTTATGTAATTTTCCTCCTATCTTCTCCTTCCTGTTCGCTTTTCCCTCTGGTAAATCTCATCCCCTCCATTCTTATATATAATCTTTTGTTCCCATGCTTTTTCCTACATTATGCGCTCCACACTCCTATCCAGTAGGTGGCGGGAATGCACCATGTAAGTTGGTCTGCCAACCGCCATTAACCCCACAAGAAGAAGAAGAAGAATTGCGAGCGCGTGTGGCCTGCAAGGTAAGTGTAATCTGCTTTAATATCATGTTTTTTGGCAATGTTTTTTATTATATGTGCGAGATTTAAGATAGTATTATGCTAATATCAATGGACAGGTACTCTTTATTCCAAAAATCTTAGACAACAAAAACGGTGTGAGGGAGAGTTACAAACATTTTAAATACGCAAAATGAAACACTTATTAAGCAAAGTTCGGTGATTAAGAGCATTTAGTGTGTACATTGCGAGTTGTCTTAATTAAATTTCCCCATGAAGTCAATGGAAAAAGTCAGTCATGCGATGAAACTTCTGCAGTTCTGGCTTTTAAATCTATTTGCTTGTGATTTCATAACAAGAGACTTTTAAACACAAACACCAAGTTAATTCTGTTTTTAGAAAATCAGTTCAGTTAATTTCAGATTTTTTCTTGATTTATATTTTATAAATAAACTATATATAATACTATGTTATGGAAAATGTGTTTTTTTTAGTAATATGAGTAACTGTATTTTGACTTGTCACAGTAAAATCTAGTATACAGTATGCTGATTACTATGAAGTAAGTTATTATTATTACTGTTATTATTGTAATGCTTCACTAATATTTGTAATTATTTGTTTTTCTCCACAGATATTTGAGTGTGGCTATGTAAAATGAGCAGTCTAGCAGGTATGAGTTGCTTAAACACTTTAGACTAAAACATTTACACTATGACCACATTTGCTGGTTTCCCTGTCCATATGCAGATTGCCCATGTGCATTCACAAGCTGGATGGAGCTTTCGAGTCACATCAAACACACAGAATGAATATTAAACAATATGTATGTATTATCCACATAACTGCTGTTGACATAAAGAAACATTGAATATAACACATTGATACTAAAATAGTTAAAATAAGTAAATAAATAATTGAATTTAAAATGTGTAAATAAGTAATCAGCTTTAAGCTGTAAACCTGTGACTATTATTTTTTTATGTTGATAGGTGTTTTTTTTTCTTCTAGTTTTAATGCGTAACCATCAAGTGTGATTGTGTCCTGAAAGCATTTGAAGAGTGTGTGCATCTACCTCAATGAAGACTTGTAAAAACAGTATGTGGTAAGTGTCAACCTATCTTCCTTTCATAAATGTATTTGTAAACTCACAGTCACAGGACTGAGTTTAGAACACATCTCCATATTTTCACTCCTTTTTCTGCAGGACTGAAAGTGCAGTGGCTGAATCTCAAAATGCACACACAACAGTGGAGATCTTTATCGTTTGGGCTGAGGATGCTGGTCCTGGGGACAGACCTACAGATGTTGGTGTAGAAGTTTTGCAGAACCTGCTGAGTGTCACATATAGAATGGATGGACTTTTTGGGGTTCATGTACACTTAAAGGGTTTTTTTTACCAGAAATGAAAACGTTTAATTATCGTGTCATACCAAACATTGATTTGTCTTCAAAGTACAAGTTAAGATACTTCAGGTGAAATCTGAGAGCTCTCTCATTCTCTTTAGACAGCAATGGTCCCAACTTGTTTAAAGTCCAGAGAAATACCTAAAACATCCTCAAAACAGACCACATGCTTTCAGTTCAATCAGAATATTTTTAAGCTACGACAATAATTTTGAGTGCATATAAAGCCAAAATAGCAGCCTTAGAGTTTCTTTATTCTGTTGAACAAGATATTTTGAAGAAAGCTAAATACCTGTAACCATTGGTGTATAACCTGTACTTCCATGGTATGTTTTTTACAGGTTTTCAGCTTTCTTAAAATATCTTCTGTGTTCAGCAGGAAAAAAAAAAAGTTTTTATCTTATTTGTTTTGTCATAACTTTGACATTTTATATATATTATTTTGTATTGTTTAATGTTTTTAATATTGTTAATGTTGCTTTCCAATAAAAGCTTTGTTTAATTAGTTTGAATGGATTGCATTTTTGAGACCTGTTGATCAAAAATGTTGATATGTATATGTGTATTTTTGTTGTTTATTAAATGTACAAACATAATCATTCATTAGCTGAAATTTTAATGACCTTATTTATGCTTGGGCTGTACTTGGACATCTATTAGGTTTTCACTGACAGCCCAAATTTAACCATTATTTAGCCTAGACCTAAATTCACCGGCTTTTAGACGTATATATGTAGCCGTTGAAAAGGCGTCTAAATCACGTCTAGTCTAATCTTGGGCTATGGTTAGACGTCTATTAGATTTTCACTGACAGCCCAAATTTAGCCGTGATTTAGCCTAGACATCTAGGCTATGTTTAGACGTCTAATAGACGTCTTTTAGACCAAAAATGCTTGCTGGGTTACTTTCAATAATGAGATATTTCTTGTAATAATTAATCTCATAATAATGACTATTCTGACTGTCATGACCAAGTCATCCCAGCAAGCATTTTTTTGGTTTAAAAGACGTCTTTAGACGTCTAAACATAGCCTAGAAGTCCTAGGCTAAATCACGGCTAAATTTGGGCTGTCAGTGAAAATCTAATAGACGTCTAACCATAGCCCAAGATTAGACTAGACATGATCTAGACTCCTTTCAACAACTCATATATACGTCTTATAGCCGGTGAATTTTGGTCTAGGCTAAATAATGGTTAAATTTGGGCTGGCAGTGAAAATCTAATAGACGTCTAAGTACAGCCCAAGCATAAACAAGTCATCAAAATTTCAGCTAATGAATGATTGTTTCTACATTTAAGAAACAACAAAAATACACATATACATAAATATTTTTGATCAACAGTTTCTCAAAAATGCTATCCATTCAAACGGATTAAAGTTTGTATTAATAAAAGCAACATTAACAATATTAAAAACATTAAACAATACAAAATAAATATATATAAAATGTCAAAACAAAAGTTATGACAAAACAAATAACATAAAAACTAAGATTTAAGATTCCTGTTGAACACAGAAGATATTTTGAAGAAAGCTGAAAACCTGTAAAAAATATACCATGGAAGTACAGGTTATATACCAATGGTTATTCAGCTTTCTTCAAAATATCTTGTGTTCAACAGAATAAGAAACCCAAAGACTGTTATTTTTGCTTTATATGCACTCAATATTATTCTTGTAGCTTAAACATATTCTGATTGAACAACTGAAAACATGTGGTCTGTTTTGAGGATGTTTTAGGTTTTATCTGGACTTTAAATAAGTTGGGACCATTGCCGTCTATAGAGAATGAGAGAGCGCTTAGATTTCACCTGAAGTATCTTCATTTGTACTTCGAAGACAAATCAATGTTTAATACGACATTAATAATTAAACGTTTTTATTTCTGGTTAAAGAAACCCTTTAAGTGTACATAAACCCAAAAAGTCCATCAAATATATATGTGACACTCAGCAGGTTCTGCAGAACTTCTACACCAACATCTGTAGGTCAGTCCCCAGGAACAGCATCCTCAGCCCAAATAATAAAGATCTCCACTGTTGTGTGTGCATATTGAGATTTAGCCACTGCACTTTCAGTCCTGGAGAAAAGGGAGAGAAAATACTGAGATGTGTTCCAAACTCAGTCCTGTGACTGTGAGTTTTACACTTACCACATATTCTTTTACAAGTCTTCATTGAGGTAGATGCACACACTCTTCAAATGAGGTAGGTCTTCAGGACAAAATCACGCTTGATGGTTACGTATTAAAACAAGAAAAAAAACACCTATTAACATAAAAAATAATTAGCCACTGGTTTACAGCTTAAGGCTAATTACTTATTTACACATTTCAAATCAATTATTTATTCACTTTAACTATTTTAGTATCAATGTGTTATATTCAATGTTTCTTTGTCAACAGCAGTTTTATGGATAATGCATAAATATTGTTTAAAATATTCATTCTGTGTGTTTGATGTGACTTGAAAGCTGCTTCCAGCTTGTGAATGTACATGGGCAATCTGCATAAGGACAGGGAAACCAGCAAATGTGGTCATAGTGTAAATGTTTTAGTCTAAAATGTTTAAGCAACTCATACCTGCTAGACTGCTCATTTTACACACAGCCACACTCAAATATCTGCGGAGAAAACAAATAGTTACAAATATTAGAGAAGCATAATAATAATAATAATAATAATAATAATAATAATAATATCAGCCTACTTTTTTACCGTGACAAGTCAAAATACAGTTACTCATATTACTAAAAAAATAAACATTTCCATAACATAGTAAAATTTATCAAATCTAAATCAATTAAAAAAAACAGAATTAACTTAATTGATTCTCTAAAAACAGAATTAACTTGGTGTTTGTGTTTAAAAGTCTCTTGTTTCGAAATCACAAGCAAACAAGATTTAAAAGTTGGAATTGCAGAAGTTTCATCTCATGACTGACTTTTTAAATTTACTTCATGGGGCAATTTAATGAAGAGGACTCGCATGTACACAATAAATGCTCTTAATCACCGAACTTTGCTTAATAAGTGTTTAATTTTGCGTGTTTAAAATGTTGTAACACTCCCTCACACCGTTTTTATGTTTGTCTAAGATTTTTGGAATAAAGGGTGCCTGTGCATTGATATTAACGTAACGCTATATTAAAACTCGCACATATAATTAAAAACATTGGCAAACAACATGATATTAAAGCAGATTACTCTTACCTTGCAGGCCACTCGCGTTTGCAATCCTTAGCACTACAAATTTCAAACCAAAACAGCTTCTTCCTGTTCTTCTGTGGTATTTTATTGGCAGCTTGCAAACTTAGTGCATTACCGCCACCCTTCTGGACTGAGATGTGATCATTAGGGATGTGTGTATATATATATATATATATATATATATATATATATATATATATATATATATATATATATATATATATATATATATATATATATATATATTTATGTACTGTAATAAAAAAATTCTAAATCCTGCTAGCTGTGTTTATTTTAGAAAACTGTATTAACTGTTGAACTTACTCCAGACTCAATATGTATGGAGAGAGATTAGACTTAATAATAATTCACGCAAAAGACACGATGTACACGTGTGTAGCCAAATTCACGTACCGTAAAATATTAATTTATACTTACAAAAACAATTCACATGCACAAAATAAAATACATTTTCATAAATACGTTTCACAAATGCAAAACACCATTTTGCAATATATAAGAGTGTACAAAAAGTTTTGAATGTTTAAAATTCATCCTGAATGAGAATGTGCAAATCCTCTCTCACGTACGACTCACCCTGATACGAGTGTGTGCATTTTTGAGACTTCCTGTCAGCACACACCTCCCACGTGAGTCACTCGTGCCCTGTAGCCAATAAGATGCGAGCTTACTGTTCAACCAATCACAACTCACCATTTGCGCAGTCTGACTTAGTTAACGGAGATGTCCTCTAAGAAGAAGAATACTCCTCTATTTAGCATGGCAGGTGAAGAGCGGGATGCGCGGGTAAGTGGTTTATGTATGCAAAGATTAAGTATCAAACGTTTGTTAAAGCAATGGCTGCTGTTGTTTATAATGTAAACTTTATAACGTAAATTAAGATCATCTCCGTTAACTAAGTCAGACTGCGCAAATGGTGAGTTGTGATTGGTTGTGATTGGTTGAACAGTAAGCTCGCATCTTATTGGCTACAGGGCACGAGTGACTCACGTGGGAGGTGTGTGCTGACAGGAAAGTCTCAAAACTGCACACACTCGTATTCAGGGTGAGTCGTACGTGAGAGAGGATTTGCACATTCTCATTCAGGATGAACTCGTGAATTTTAAACATTCAAAACTTTTGTACACTCTTATATATTTGCAAATGATGTTTTGCATTTGTGAAAACGTATTTTATGAAAATGTATTTTTATTTTGTGCATGTGAATTGTTTTTGTAAGTATAAATAAATATTTTACGTACGTGAATTTGGCTACGCACGTGTACATCGTGTCTTTTGCGTGAATTATTATTGAGTCTAATCTCTCTCCATAAATATGTGCTTTAACGTCATGTTCCTAAATACTTTCTGTAATTGTTCTCGTTCTTCTCAATATTTTCTACAAGGACAGTATAATGTGTTTTACGGATTCTGGTTTATTACAATATGCACACATTCCATTTTGATGTTTCCATATAATACATAATCCACTGTTTAACCCTGTATGTCCTATTCTTAATCTTGTAAACCATGTTTCCTCCTGCCATATTAGTAAATTGTTCTTTTTTGACTATTACCTCCTGTTGAATTTCGAATAAATGTCTGCCTTTTTCATCTTTGTCCCATTTCTCTTGCCATAATCTATTTACCATCTTTAATTATTGTTTTAATTTCTGATTTGCTAAGATGAACCTGTATTTCTATTTGATTTGATTTAATAGCTTCTTTTGCCAGTTTATCTACCATCTCATTACCCTCAATACCAGAATGAGCTGGGACCCATACAAACTGTATATGAATACTTTGTTGACTCAATTGGAATATCGGGTCTTTGTCAGGTGACGACACCCTCGTAAACACCGAATTGCACCGACATTGCCGCCATTCGTTTTGTATCCAAGTTAACGTGAGCTGTTTCATGGGTTTTAGCGTCTTTCACAGAGTAAATACAGTTTTACGTTCTTGTAGTGTTAAGGGCTGTAAGTTAATAGCAAATCATGCGATCGAAAAGGTTAACAAATTATCACGACGACAGATATATTAAATTTCCCACTCAGAAGAAAGGACATTGACAGACTGTAGCAGTGCATCAGGTGCCCTGGCCTGCAGCATGAGATGCAAAATATATCTTTGCTGGCATAGCTCCGTTTTCTGCTCTCGACATTTTCATATAGGTAAGTACGAAAGAACATTTAAGTAACTTTACAATTGTCATTGAGCTTCTAATACTTTTTTAATTCAGTGTAACACTTTAGTTACTTCTTCGCATTGGAGCAACGCGAAGTGGAATCTGGATTACAGAGACTGATGCTGCAGTTGTTATATAAAAGGATTTGTAGAGATTACGGACGTTCTTTCATGTGCATACGGAGCAAACTCCACGTGAAACTTATTGCGGAAAACGAAAGTGAAAGTAAGTTCGTCTTGGAATATTTTGAACATAAAGACTTTTAAACTTGCTCCTGCAGTTTGAAACTTTTTACAACGTAAGGGATACTTTTTCTGCTGCATTTTGCAAGTGTTTTCTCCCAAATTATTGTGTAATTATGGAGGATGCAAGTGAAACTGCTGACTCAGATAAGGATGGCCACAAAGAGGGCGGTCAAGTACACACATAAGCGCTGGAGGAGCGTTTTAACAGACTTGTTAATTCAAGAAAGTCAAAGATGGCTCAAATTACCATTCATATGAATGAAATTGAGAAATTAAAGAAAATGATGAAAATGTAGAAAAGATAGAAAAAGAAGTACTTGCAAAGCTTACAACATTGTATCAGGAATTCATTGAAATAAATGATAACATGTAAGAGCTGTTGCTGGATGAAGAAAAAGAAGATGATAAGCGTATTTGGTTTGAACCCAAGTCATCAAAATCAAAAAAAAAAATTTCAGGCTACTGAACAGTGGATTGGAAGGGTAATAGATGCAAGTGCTGCAAAAAAATTATGACATTGAACCAGGTGACAGTGTTTCAGAAGTTGCTATGACAGTGAGAAAAAAGAGCAGAGTGGGTTCATCAGCTGGACGTTCTATTGCATTTTCAGCCACCAGTTTAAGTTCAATTCTACGGATGAAGAGGAAGCAGAAAAAGCAGCTCTGTTTGCCAAAGCTGCTTCTTTATAAAAAAAAACAAGCTTTGCAACTAGAAGAGATGAACTTGAAAGTTAAAATGGAGGAATTAGAGCTACAGACAGCAATTGCCATTTCTGATGCAAAATTAAAAGTGTACGATGAACGTGAAAATATCACTAAATCAAAGCAAGAATATTTTCAACCAAAGCAAGCAGTGGATCAGAGAAGATCCGGGTTTAAGCAAGATTCCGATGAGGAAAATTCTGACGCTGAGCTTACAACTAGACAAAAACAACAGCCTGTTGCCAAGACTGTCAGCCAGAATGTTCCAAAAAGTGAAAATTCAGACGACGGTGTGTTTCAAATAATGAAGAGGCAAAATGACATCACTCAAATGTGGTAAAGCAACAAAATCTGTCTCAGTTACCCCAAAGAGATGTACCAGTCCTTCTTTGGCGATCCTCTTAACTTCAGATCATTTATGCGAGCCTTTGATAATGCCATAGACAGTAAGACTGAGAATGCTAAGGACAAGCTGTTCTACTTGAGCAATTCACCAGCGGTGAACCACAAGACCTGGTAAGTAGCTGTGGGACATATGAATGCTGAAAATGGATATAAAGATGCAAGAAGATTACTACAACATCATTACGGAGATGAACTTAAAATTGCTTCAGTATACATTGAAAAGGCAATGAATGGCCTCAGATCAATCAGAGGATGGAAGATGCTTAGTACACATGCACTTTTTCTTGACTGGATGCCACAATGTAATGCAGGAGGTGGATTACATGGCTGAAATGGATAACCCAACTAACATGAGGGCTATCATCTCCAAACTCCCCTACAAAATGAGAGAGAGTTGGAGAATGTTGCATATGACATTCATGAAAGAGTAGCCAGAAGAGCTCGGTTTTCAGACTTGGTGGCATATATTGATCGCCAAGCCAAAGTAAAAAATGACCCCTTGTTTGGAGACATCAGGAGTTAACTGACACAAATGTTGGGAAGAAAATCAAATCTCTTGACTTTAAGTACAAAAAGGCTAGTCCTAAAGGAAGTAGCTTTGCCACAAGTGTCTGTACTGAAAGAAAGAAGCAAGGTGACATGAAGAAAGAAACAAAATCTCTACGTGAACAAACATCTTGCGTTACATGCACGTTCTATCAAAAGAACCATGATTTAAATTCTTGTTTCACATTTAAGGAGCAAGCACACAAGACAAAATTGAGTTTTGAAAACAAAAGGACTGTGCTTTGGATGTCTCACAAAGGGGCATTTAAGCAAAAGCTGTAAGAAAAGACTTACATGTCACGTATGTTCCAAATGCACCCCAGCATTTTGCACATTATATGGAGAACAGTACCAATCTAGCAGCTGTGATGAGAATGACGCCAAAATAACAGCAGCTTCAAGAGACCATGAAACTTGTGGATACACTGGGGCCGGTAACAGTGAATGCATCCTAGCTATAGTCCCAGTGAAGATCAAGTCTAAGAAGTGTGACAAGGTAGTAAAGACTTACGCCTTTATTGACCCAGGAAGCTCTGCAACGTTTTGCACCGAGGCATTAATGAGAGATTTAAACTTGAAAGGCAGAAAGACAGAGATTCTTCTTCGCACTATGGGACAGGAAAAATCTGTGTACAGCAATATTCTGTCAGATTTGGAAATATGTGGCTTGGAGTGTGAAAACTACATGGAACTTCCTAGAGTGTTCACTCAAAAAGAGATACCAGTGAAACATGAGAATATCCCTCAACAAAGGGATCTGGAAAAATGGCCCTATCTGGATCAAGTTAAACTCCCTCATCTCAAAGCAGAAATAGGTGTGCTGATTGGTGCCAATGTGCATAAAGCAATAGAACCATGGCAAGTGATAAATAGTGAAGGAAACGGACCTTATGCTATCAGGACAGCATTAGGATGGATAGTTAATGGGCCTCTGCGAACTGACAAAAGCACAGAATTAGAGTATGGTAAAACATCAAGTTTCACTGTAAACAGGATTGCAGTTGCAGACATTGAAACTTTGTTGGTAGAGCAGTTCAATGCAGACTTCCCTGAACGTAATTACTGTGACAAAACAGAAATGTCACGAGAAGACCAGAAATTCATGCAATCTGTTGAGCAGTCAATTCAGTATAATGATGGACATTATTGTATTGGATTGCCCTACAAAAATGATCCTGCAAGGCTCCCCAAAAACAGATGCATAGCAGAACAAAGAGCTAATGGCCTTAAAAGAAAGCTCCGTAAAAACCCAGACTTCTACAAAGACTATAATGCCTTTATGACAGACATAATTAAAAAAGGCTATGCCGAAAAAGTGCCTCTAGAACAATTGGAATGCCCATCCAAAGTGTGGTATATCCCACATCATGGCATATATCACCCGAAAAAGAACAAACTAAGAGTTGTCTTTGACTGCACAGCAACTTACCAGAACTTCTCATTAAATAGTCAACTAATGCAGGGACCTGACCTGACCAACACCCTCATAGGTGTACTGAACCGCTTCAGACAGGAGCCAGTTGCTATCATGGCAGACATCGAATCAGTGTTCTACCAAGTGAGAGTCCCTGAAGCTGATGCAGATCTTTTGAGATTTTTGTGGTGGCCAGAAGGAGATCTTAGTAAGCCCATGGCGGAATACAGAATGAAAGTTCACCTGTTTGGGGCAACTTCGTCTCCCAGTTGTGCATGTTTTGCATTACGAAAGACTGCAATGGATGAAAAAACAGAAGGAACAGCAGAAGCGATCAATACTATTCTGCAAAACTTTACATGGATGATTGCTTAAAATCTGTGGCATCTGAGGATGCAGCAATCCAACTAGCACAAAGTCTAATGTCTGTGTGCTCTAAGGTGGATTCCACTTGACAAAGTGGGTGAGTAATAGCAGGGCAGTTCTGTTATCACTGCCCGAAAAGGAACGATCCAAAGAAGTCAAGGACTTAGATTTCAACAAAAGCAACCTGCCGGTTGAAAGGGCTTTGGGAATACGGTGGTGCACGGAAACGGATACATTCAGATTTGCCCTAAATGTACAAGAAAGACCTACTACCAGAAGAGGAATACTTTCTGTAGTGAGCTCCATATTTGATCCTCTTGGTCTTGTAGCACCCTGCATTCTCCCAGCGAAACTCATTCTGAGACAGCTGTGCAAAGACAAGTTGGGCTGGGACCAGGATATTCCAGAAAAACAAGCACAAAAATGGTTGCTATGGAAAAAAGAAAATTGAAAATTTGTCAAGCTTCAGTGTGAGTAGATGCTTCAAGCCAACCGACTTTGGACCTACCATGTCTGCTCAACTGCATCATTTCGCAGACGCAAGTGAGAATGGCTATGGTACAGCATCCTACCTGCTAATAGCAAATGAGCTTGGAGAAAAGCACTGTTCATTCGTAATGGGTAAATCCAGAGTCGCGCCACTGAAGCAGATAACAATCCCTAGAATGGAGTTGACTGCAGCAGTCGTTGCAGCAAACATGGACAGAATGTTAAAGCAAGAGCTACAGCTGCAGCTTGAAGACTGTTTTGGACTGATAGCCTTACAGTACTGCAGTGCATTGAGAATGAAGCCTCACGCTTTAAAACATACGTTGCTAACAGGGTTTCCTTCATCAGAGAAGCTTCTGAGCCCTCACAGTGGAATTATGTTGTCACATCATTAAATCCAGCAGATATGGCTTCCCGAGGCACCAAAGTGGAAAACTTCCTGAAAAAAGAAAGTTGGATTAAAGGTCCTGAATTCCTTTACAAACACAAGAGTGAATGGCCCGTGCGACCAGACCAGGCAGGTGAAGTGGAAGTTGAATTGAAAAAATCAGCTGTGGTAAATTGCGTCGCTACTAGAGGAAAGAAAAAACCTTTGGATAAACTGATTGAGTATTACTCAGAATGGTACAGACTAAAGAGAGCAGTTGCTTGGATGTTGCGCCTGAAGGACATACTACATCACCTATCAAGGAAGAGACAAGAATTTCAAGCTGTCATAAGACAATCTGAAAATGATCCAACCAAGCAACAAGCACAGTTGCAAACTCAAATGCTCAAATTGATACAGGCATTGCCAAAAAACCCTCTTTCAGTCAAAGACATTGAAAATGGTGAATTAAGTCTAATCCGCTACAACCAGAGACAGACATTTCCTGACGAGTTCAAGTCACTACAAAAAAGTAACCACGTCAACAGATGTAGTGTTCTGTATAAACTTGACCCAGTAGTCCAAGATGGTGTACTACGAGTAGGCGGTCGTTTAAATCGATCTGCAATGCCAGAGACTGCCAAACATCCAGCAATCCTTGATAAGAGGCATCACATGGCTTGGTTAATTCTGAAGGATATACATCACAACACAGGCCATAGTGGCAGAAATCATATTCTTTCAAACCTCCGAAGTAAATTCTGGGTTGTAGCTGCCAATACAGCCATAAGAAAGCTGATCTCCAAATGCACAGTATGTCAAAGGTTACATGCAAAAGTCAATGACCAGAAAATCGCAGATCTACCAAAAGATCGTGTTGTGCCAGATAACCCACCTTTTACACACATGGGTGTGGATTATTTTGGTCCGTTCCTAATAAAACGAGGATGAAGCTTGGTGAAAAGGTATGGAGTGCTGTTTACATGTCTAACTGTGAGAGCAGTTCATATTGAAGTGGCCAACAGCCTTGATACTTCATCGTGCATAAATGCCATACGGCGCTTCATCTGCAGAAGAGGGCAGGTATCTACGATTCGTTCGGACAATGGTACAAACTTCATTGGGGCTGTAAGGGAGCTTAAAGAAGCTATGCGAGACTTAGATCAGTCGAAAATAGCTGAGTCCCTTGTCCGAAAGGGAATTAAGTGGACTAACTAATGCATCGGATGACCCAAACGACTTAGAGCCTTTGACTCCAAATCATCTCCTGATTATGAAAAGACAACCAGTCATGCCTCCAGGAGTGTTTGTAAAAGAGGACTGTTATTCACGCAGAAGATGGAGACAGGTTCAATATATGGCAGACCTCTTCTGGTCCAGATGGACTAAGGAATACCTGCCGCTACTGCAGGAACGACAAAAGTGGCAGAAACTGAAACGAAATTTGGTACCTGGAGACATTGTTCTCATTGTTGATCATTCTGCCCCCAGAAATTCTTGGATTATGGGTAGAATTCTGAAGACCACACCCGATGCTTCTGGCATTGTTCGACGTGCTTGTGTTCAGACAAAGACTTGTCAGTTGGATAGACCAATAACGAAACTTTGCTTATTGCAAGAAGCAGAAAAGGATTAAGAATTTGCTTTAAGAAAGTAAATATAAACAGTGGACTTTTCAAAAAGACTGTTTAAGGAAGGAGAACTATTTAAGGCTCCATTTAAGCATTTGAAAAAGATAATTGTTATGCATCAGGCATAGACAATTAGGGGCCGGAATGTTAGAGCCATAAAGAGCACTAGAGATTTGTCTTTTTATTTTTGTAATATTTTTCTATAATATTATATTATTTGTATTGGGATACAAAGTTAGTGCTATTTGATACAGTATTTAATATTATTATTTGTGATATTATAATATGTGCATGACGTTTTATGTGTTCAGTAACGCTATACGTCATATGTATGCGTAAGCACCAGGAAAAAAGGATCAGAAAGAAGGAAGGGGCTTGATGATAGACAGTCTTTTGACCATTCTAAAACCATATTTATTTCGAAGCTTGATAAAGTGTACATAGTTCTTTTGTTTGTATTTTGATTATTGTTGTTCTCGACAAACAAAAAAGTAAACTGTTGCATTGCAAGTTTTTAGTTTTGCGCGTCAAATGCTTTGTGCCGAGCCCCTATGGAAATGGTGAAGAAATTGAAGAATTAGATCGCCATTACATTGGATGACAAAGGGGATGAGTAAATTATCAGTAAATGTTCTTTCTGGGAGATAATGTTTAAAAGTTTAAAGTTTAATTCACGTTTGCTCAAACTGTCATATTTCCATAAGCATGTAGCATTATAGTACATTTATTTTTACTTATTCTTTCTATGTGTAATTTTTTGCAGTATATACATTTCTAACTTTGTCATTGCCAGCCAACCTGCATATGAGATGATGGAAACTGACCCAGACTGAGCACCATCTCTACATCTGGGCCACACAGATACTACACAGACAGACACTGCACACTCTGCAATACAAACTAAGAGAAGGAAATAAAACCAACACTGCAGTCAGCTGAAGATGTGGACGAACAACATGCAGAGGAGGAGACACGTGAGGTCGAAGATGGTGAGAGACACAGATGAGGAGACACACAACACTAAGGAGGTAGCCGAGACAAACTGAGTGTAAATTGTGTATGGACAGATGTGTAGAAGTAAACCGCCTGTTGGAGGAGAACTGACAGCTGCTGTGTGAACTTGAAGAATACAGGATGTCTGATGGATTTTGTGACAAGAATGATGCTCAAGTACCAAACAGTAAAAAAAACACAAAATCTTAATAACAAGCACTGACCCATCAACATGATACTGCCTTGTGAAGGTGAAGATGTCACATTACAGCATAGGATTGTAACTATCTGTTGTGCTCAACAAACCAATGTCCAACTGTAGTGTAGAAGAGCTGTAGTTGTCAATAAGAGTTAAAAGCCCAGGTCTATAAATGCATTCTGTGCTTAATTGATACATTCTGTGCAAATTCCTTCCCATTTTTGTAGCTTTGCTTCTTTCGCTGTGTGTATGAGTGTGTTTTGCTGATGTTTCATCCTGTCTTTTGTAAACAATATGATGCATTCCTCCAGAAATGAATTTTCCCTCAGTGCCTATATAAAAATATCACGTGTATAAATGTAAATAAATGGAGGATGACTTAAAATTTGTTGTTAACTCATTTATTGTTCTTCAAAATAACAAAACTGGTACATCAAAACGCAAGGTAAGTTATTACTTAAACTGAATAACCCTTTAAAGAACTGAGACGAGTGCTTTTGCTCAAAGTTAAACATTAGATCAATCAGTAGTTTGAGCTGAATAGATATTTCACCCACAAATTTAAAGTGACTTACTATTTACTTGCCATCAAGTGGTTCTAAACCTTTATGAGGTTATTTTTTGTCTTTATACTAATAAAGATATGACGAAGGCTGAAAATCTGTAACCACTGACTCCATAGTAGGAAAATCAACAAATACAATGGAAGTCAATGGTTACAGGTTTTCAGCTTTCATCATAATATTGTTATGGGAAGCAGACGGACAAGGAAGGTGAGTAAGTTATTAACGATGTTTATTTACAACATATGAGCACATAAGGAGAACGGAGGAGAAGTGAGTGGAGTCTGGTTGTTCTGATGATCCTTTGTGGCAGGTTGGATGACTGATACCCATAGAGACTGTGTCTGTTCCTCGTATTATTAGATCAAGAACCAAACGTACTGTATGCTCCAGAAATAATCTATTAAGAATTAAACCAGAAAAAACACTAAAAAGTGAAAATACAAATTTCATGAAGCTTGGTCTCCTAAACATCAGGTCACTAGCACCTAAAGCACTTATCATAAATGAAATAATAACAGATAACAATCTTAATGCACTCTGTCTCACTGAAACCTGGCTGAAACAAAATGACTATATTAGTTTAAATGAGGCAACTCCTCCAGGATTCTTATATAAACATGAGGCTCGTCAAACTGGTCGTGGTGGTGGAGTCGCGTCAATCTTTAGTGATATTCTTAATGTTAATCAGAGAAACGGACTTATGTTTAGCTCCTTTGAAGTACTAGCGCTTAATGTTGTCCTTCCAAACACTATGCAAAAACCTATGTTATCTCTTGCTCTAATCACCATATATAGACCTCCAGGACCCTATGTCAATTTTCTAAAGAGTTTTCCTGATTTTATCTCTGACTTACTAGTTAAAACTGATAAAATACTAATTGTAGGAGACTTTAACATCCACATAGATGACGCTAACGACACATTAGGGCTCGCGTTTACGGACTTGCTGGTCTCACTAGGAATAAAGCAAAATGTTATTGGTCCAACTCATCGCCTAAAGCATACACTAGATCTAATTCTGTCTTATGGAATTGAGGTCACTGATGTAGACATTATACCACAAAGTGATGATATTACAGACCACTACCTCTTACTATATAAGCTGTGTTTACCTGAAATTAGCAGATCCGCTCCGATATATCGTCCTAGTAGAACTATTGTTCCATCCACTAAAGATGAATTTATAAATAACTTACCTGATCTTTCTCTACTTCGAAATGCACCCGCAAACGCAAATGACCTTGATGTAGTAACCAGCAGTATGGATGCCATTTTTACTAGTACTTTAAATACTGTGGCACCCATCAAACTAAAAAAGGCTAGAGAGAATAAAACTACACCGTGGTATAATAGTCATACCCGCGCTCTCAAAACAGCAACCCGTGCCCTGGAACGTAAATGGAAAAAAACTAATTTAGAAGTCTTTAAAATTGCATACAAAGACAGTATGTCCAGCTATAGGAGGGCTTTAAAATCTGCCAGGGCTGAGCACCTCCGCCAACTGATAGAAAATAATCAAAACAATCCTAGATTCTTATTTAACACCATCGCTAAATTAACAAATAATCAATCATCTTTGGAACAAAACGTTCCACCCGCAAATTAGTAGTGATGACTTCATGAATTTTTTTCAGTGATAAAATAGAAGGCTTTAGACAGAAAATAGGAGATATTAAACTTTCTGCACCGCCTTATACTTCAGATCCAGTAAACACGCCCTCTGAATCTAAATAACCTACAGTGCTTTAAAATCATAGAACAGGAAGAGCTAGACAAAATTATAAATAGCTCTAAATCAGCTACGTGTATATTGGACCCAATTCCAACAAAGTTACTGAAAGAATTGCTACCTGTTATAGGAGAACCTCTTCTTAACATTATCAACTCTTCTTTATCTTTAGGCCATGTTCCAAATCCCTACAAGTTAGCTGTTATTAAACCTATTATTAAGAAACCACAACTGGAACCCAGCAACTTAGCTAATTATAGGCCTATTTCAAACCTTCCATTTATATCTAAAATACTAGAAAAAGTTGTTCTGCTCAATTATGCTCCTTTCTGCAGACCAACAATGTTTTTGAAGTGTTTCAGTCAGGTTTCAGAGCTCATCACAGTACAGAAACTGCATTAGTGAAAATAACCAACGATTTACTCTTAGCTGCTGACCAAGGGTGCATCTCGCTATTAGTTCTACTCGATCTTAGTGCGGCATTTGACACCATTGACCATGGTATCCTTATTAATCGCTTAAAGTCTACAGGTGTCCAGGGACAGGCCCTACAATGGTTTAAGTCATACTTATCTGACCGTTACCAGTTTGTAAATATAAATGGACAGCCTTCACAAATCAGCCCAGTAAAATACGGGGTGCCTCAAGGATCAGTTTTAGGCCCTTTACTGTTTACAATATACATGCTACCCCTGGGAGACATTATTAGAAGACATGGGATCAGCTTTCACTGCTATGCAGATGATACTCAATTATATATTTCAACTAAACCTGACGAGACGTCTAATCTGTCCAAGCTAACTGAGTGTATTAAAGATGTTAAAGACTGGATGACCAACAATTATCTTCTCTTAAACTCAGACAAAACAGAATTATTACTTATTGGGCCTAAATCCTGTACACAGCAGATCTCACAACTCGATCTACAATTAGAGGGATACAAAGTTAGCGTTAGTTCTACTATAAAAGATCTGGGTGTCATATTAGACAGCAATTTAACTTTTAAAAATCATATTTCCCATGTCACAAAAACTGCTTTCTTTCATCTGAGAAATATAGCTAAGTTACGAAGTATGCTATCCATCTCAGATGCAGAAAAGCTAGTCCATGCTTTTATGACTTCTAGGCTGGACTACTGTAATGCTCTGTTTGCTGGCTGCCCAGCATCCTCTATTAACAAACTTCAATTAGTACAAAATGCAGCTGCCAGAGTTCTAACCAGGTCTAGAAAATTTGATCACATCACCCCAATTTTATCCTCCTTACACTGGCTGCCTGTTAAGTTTCGTATTGAATTTAAAATATTGCTTCTTACATATAAAGCTTTAAATAATCTAGCTCCTGCTTATCTAACCAATCTTCTGTCTCGCTACAATCCAACTCGCTCTTTAAGATCTCAAAACTCAGGACTTCTGCTAGTACCTAGAATAGCAAAGTCGAGTAAAGGAGGTCGAGCCTTCTCATTTATAGCTCCTAAACTCTGGAATAGCCTTCCTGATAACGTCCGAGGCTCAGACACACTCTCCCAATTCAAAACTAGATTAAAGACCTATCTGTTCAGTAAAGCATACACTTAGTGCACCACTTAGGGGGCTTCCACACAGGTTATGCATCTTGCTGATATACACTGTGAACATCAGCTACGCTAATTATTTTCTTTATTCTCCATTTCCACCTGGGGATACTCTTCCCGAGGCCCTCAGACTATGCAGAGTCACTGATTCGATCCAAGACCAACGATGAGATGATCCCAAGGTTTCCATATCCTGGACCTGGCCGAATCCTGAACAACTACTGCGATGGTCATGGAAGAGTGGAGAACATGAGACTGTTTCCTATGACGCTCCAGAGACAGACGAGTCTTCGCTGAGGCCAGCTTCCAGCCTCCGCCACTGAGACTGCAGCTCTGCACAAGACGTTTGGCCAGCGGAGAAATTAAAATGGTCGTGCCCAACTGAGCCTGGTTTCTCTCAAGGTTTTTTTTCTTCACTTCCGCCTTTAGTGAAGTTTTTTTTCCCTCTCCGCTGTCGCCACTGGCTTGCATGGTTCAGGATCTGTAGAGCTGTGCATCGTTGGATTTGCTCTTCAGTGTTTGGACTCTCAGTAGTGATTATTAAACCACACTGAACTGAGCTAAACTGAACTGAACTTAAACACTACAAACTTAACTACACTGTTCCTATTTACTGTGACCTTTCATGTGAAGCTGCTTTGACACAATCTACATTGTATAAGCACTATACAAATAAAGGTGAATTGAATTGAATTGAATACTGAGGGAGACCGAATGCACACACCAGAGGGCTTGCGGGGAAGACAGACTGATGATAAACACATGGCAGACAGGATACCGGGAACACTGGACAAACTAGGAGAGACAGAGAGCAGATAAGTACAATATACTGAGATCGAATGCTAGTGATTACCAGGAGGTGTTCACTCAGAGTCCGCTTCGTAGGAACGAGACCGGACACTGAGTGAAGTGAGGTGTGTGCTTATGTAGTGACTATAAGTGATTGGGTGCAGCTGTGTGTGGTTAATACTCAGGTGATGGTGATCTTTGCGTGATGCTGGTGGAAGAGCCTGGCCAATCCGTGACATTACCCCCCTCCCCAGGGCCCGCTCCTGAGGGCCTATACCTCCGACGCCGTGGTGGTCTACCACGTCCACGAGGTGCTGGAAACTCGGGGTGATTGGAGTGGAACTCCTTCATAAGTGCGGGATCTAATATATCTGATCTGGGGATCCATGACCTCTCCTCCAGACCGTATCCTTCCCAGTCGACAAGGTATTCCAGCTGACCACCACGACGTCGGGACCGTAGAATGTACTTGACCTTGTAAATGGATCCGACTTCCGACATTAGTGGGGGAGGAGGTTCCTCTTCATGGCCAGGCTCTGTGGAGGGAATCAGAGGGTTGTGAAAGGGTTTGAGGAGTGACACGTGGAATGTGGGGTGGATTCTATATTGTGGTGGTAACTGTAACTTAAACGTGACGGGGTTGACCTGCTCCAGGATGGTGAAGGGACCAACAAATCTGGGACTAAGTTTTCGGGAGGGCACTCGCAAGCGGATGTCCCTGGTGGAGAGCCAAACTTTCTGCCCCGGCGCATAGCTAGGACCTGGAATCCTCCTCTTGTCGGAGACCTCCTTGGCTCTGCGAACTGCCCTCTGGAGATGGTGATGAGCATCGTCCCAGACCCTCTCGCTCTCCCGGAACCAGTAATCCACTGTGTGAACATCAGAAGGTTCGCCATCCCAGGGAAAGAGTGGAGGTTGGAATCCCAGAATACACTGGAATGGCGTAAGTCCGGTGGTAGGTTGCCGCAGGGAATTCTGGGCGTATTCCGCCCAGCCCAGAAACTGGCTCCAGGAGTTTTGATGACCGTGACAGAATGTTCTGAGGAACTGCCCCACTTCTTGGATCTTCCTCTCTGTCTGGCCGTTGGTCTGTGGATGATAGCCAGACGGGAGGCTGACGGTCACACCTAGGAGTCTGAAGAAGGCTTTCCATAGTCTGGAGATAAACTGGGGTCCTCGGTCCGAGACTATATCTTCAGGTAACCCAAAGCATCGGAAGACATGGTTGAATAGGGTTTCGGCGGTTTCTAGGGCTGTGGGTAGACCCTTCAAGGGAATCAGACGGCAGAATTTGGAAAATCGATCGACAATGACTAAAATGCAGGTATTACCTTCCGATGATGGGAGATCTGTCATGAAGTCAACTCCTAGGTGTGACCAGGGGCGGTTCGGGATGGGCAAGAGATGGAGTTTACCTGCAGGTAGATGGCGAGGACTCTTCGACACTCTCTACAGCCTTGAACATATCTCCTCACATCCCTCGCCATGTGCGGCCACCAAAAGCGTTGGATAGCAGCGAGAGGGTGTTGTTGGCCCCGGGATGCCCTGTGCCCAAAGATGTATGGGTGGAATGAATCAGATCTACCCGTTGGTTTTCAGGAATGAAACGACGATTGGGGGGACAGCCCGGCGGAGTCCTGGATTCGGGAGTGGCGACGACTGTAGGAGCGGACTAGGTGATGGGACAGACCGTGATCTGTTCTGGGAGGATTCTGGCTGGGGTCTCCATGATTTCCGGCTGATCATAAATTCGGGAAAGTGCGTCCGCTCGGATGTTCTTTGACCCAGGTCGGTAAGATATGGAGAATTGGAATCGGGAGAAGAACAGGGACCATCGGGCCTGACGAGGACAGAGTCTTTTGGCTTCTTTGAGGTACTGGAGATTCTTATGGTCTGTAATCACCTGGAAAGGATGTTTGGCTCCCTCCAGCCAGTGTCGCCATTCTTCTAGGGCAAGCTTGATAGCCAATAGCTCCCGATTTCCGATGTCATAGTTTCTCTCCGCCGGGCTGAGCTTCCTTGAGAAATAGGTGCATGGATGGAGTAATGCTGGTGTATCATGATGTTGTGATAGGATGGCTCCCACTCCAGTTGTCGAGGCATTTACCTCGACCACGAACGGGATTTCAGGATCTGGGTGAGTCAGGAGTGGAGCTTGAGTGAAGGATCGTTTGAGGGTTTGGAAGGCTGCATCGGCTTCGGGAGGCCAGGAGAGTTTCTTGGGTTGGTTTTTGAGTAGGTTGGTCAGCGGAGCGGTAATGAGACTGTAGTTGTGGATGAAACGTCGATAGAAATTGGCAAACCCTAGAAATCGTTGGAGTTCTTTAACAGTTGTTGGTTTTGGTCAGGAGACAACGGCAGTGACCTTCCCCTCGTCCATGCGAACCCCTTTCTGATCAATGATGTACCCCAAGAACTGAACAGACGGTAAGTGGAAGGAGCATTTTTCAGCCTTGAGGTACAATTGATGGTCTCTGAGGGTTTGTAGGACCTCCGCAATGTGGTGGCGGTGTTCGGCCTCACTCCGGGAGTAAATCAGGATGTCATCAATGTAGACTATGACGGAGATATGGAGGAACTCCCGGAGGACTTCGTGAATGAAGTTCTGGAATACGGAGGGGGCGTTGACCAGACCATAGGGCATGACCAGGTATTCGTAGTGCCCTGTAGGGGTCACAAACGCCGTCTTCCACTCGTCCCCCTCACGTATTCTAACCAGATTGTAGGCGCTGCGGAGGTCTAACTTCGTGAATACCTTGGCGGATCGGAGTTGTTCCAGGGCCGCAGGGACGAGAGGAAGGGGATACCGGAACTTTATTGTTCCTTGATTCAGAACTCAATAGTCGATGCAAGGACGCAGCCCTCCATCCTTCTTGGCCACAAAGAAAAAGCTTGAGGCAGCGGGTGACGTGGACTGGCGGATATACCCCTGACTCAGTGCTTCCTGAATATACTCCTCCATGGCCTTAGTTTCCGGAAGGGACAACGGGTAGATCCTACCTTTGGGCATAGGAGCGTCTGGCAGCAGGTCTATGGCGCAGTCCCATGGCCGATGTGGAGGTAGCTGGGAAGCTCTCTTGGGGCAAAAAACGTCTTCATATGCGGAGTAGATCTTCGGGATTTGAATGGATCGGTTATTGACTGGACTTTCGACAGACGTGACATAGGAGGTAAGGGGTTTCTGAAGTTGAACAGGTAGGTCGGGAAAACATCTGGTTTTGCAGTCTTCACCCCATTTCTTTATTTCTCCTGTGCCCCAAGAGAGGATGGGATCGTGCTTCACCAGCCACGGGCGCCCTAGAATGATGTTCATAGATGCACCCTCCAGAACCAGAAATTGGATCTCCTCCTTGTGGAGCAATCCCACTTGGAGATTGATAGGTTCACATTTGCGATGGATACGTGCCTGGGAATGGATTGCGTTGGTTATGGGTTGGATCTGGTAGACGTGCGTCGAGGCTTTGGTGTTAAGTTGGAGCTGGCGACAGAGGGCGTACGAGATGAAATTTCCAGCTGACCCGGAGTCGATGAGGGCCATGACTGAAACAGATACAGAAGGGGTAGTTAACTGGACATTGGTGGTGAGAGGATGCATTTTTTCAATGGGAGAACTGAACACACTCACCAAGGGACGTGCTGGACGAATGGGACAGTCCAGCCTGACATGTCCGTCGGCACCACAGTACATACATAGACCCCGGGTCAGCCTCCTCTGTCGCTCAGTGATGGTGAGTCTACCAGATTCCACGATCATTGGTTCAGGTTCTGGAGGGACTGCTGGCTCTGGCGAACGGAGGAGTGCTTGGGGTACAGGTGGAAGATCGTGCTGGTAGGCCCTCAGACGATCTGAACAGCGGAGGGATTGTTGGATGAATTTCTCCAACCCTATGGTATCGTCGAGGGCTGCTAGCTGTAGTCGGAGGCTGGGCTCCAGTCCGAGCCGGTAGGTGGTGAGGAGAGATCGCTCATTCCATCCGCTAGCAGCAGCCAGAGTACGGAACCGGAGCGCATAATCCTGAGTGGACATGGCTCCCTGTTTGAGATGGTATAACTGTTCTCCAGCTGCTACTTCTGCATCTGCGCGACCAAAAACCTCCTTAAAGTACTTGATGAATGCTTGAATGGAGCTGGTTACCGGCCCAGACTGTTGCCAGATGGTTTCTGCCCACCGAAGAGCCGATCCAGAGAGAAGGGAGATGATGAACGCGATTTTGGACCGATCTGTGGGATATAACTCAGGTTGCATGGTGAATATTAGAGAACATTGCAAAAGAAATCCATTGCACTCCTCCGCCCCGCCAGAGTAGGGCGCTGGTCAAGCCATGGGACTGGATGAGTGGGTGGACGGTGAAGAAGTGCTCGGTGCTGGTGGTGCTTCGGGAAGTGGAGTAGATGGCAATAACACTCTCTTCAGTGAGTCCACCAACTCTTGAATGGGATCGTGAGTGCTCATGCTGTTGATTGTAGAGGTCCGGTCTTCTGTTATGGGAAGCAGACGGACAAGGAAGGTGAGTGAGTTATTAACGATGTTTATTTACAACATATGAGCACATAAGGAGAACGGAGGAGAAGTGAGTGGAGTCTGGTTGTTCTGATGATCCTTTGTGGCAGGTTGGATGACTGATACTGAGGGAGACCGAATGCACACACCAGAGGGCTTGCAGGGAAGACAGACTGATGATAAACACAAGGCAGACAGGATACCGGGAACACTGGACAAACTAGGAGAGACAGAGAGCAGATAAGTACAATATACTGAGATCGAATGCTAGTGATTACCAGGAGGTGTTCACTCAGAGTCCGCTTCGTAGGAACGAGACCGGACACTGAGTGAAGTGAGGTGTGTGCTTATGTAGTGACTATAAGTGATTGGGTGCAGCTGTGTGTGGTTAATACTCAGGTGATGGTGATCTTTGTGTGATGCTGGTGGAAGAGCCTGGCCAATCCGTGACAAATATCTGTATTTGTGTTCAACATATCTTAATATTTGGGTGTATTCATTTTATTTAATGTTTTTTGTTCTCTGTGCACTCAGAGAACGTCACTGTCACCGGACGGTAGCTTCGCTGCGTTTGTTTGGAGTTCGCTGCGTTTGTTTGGAGTTTAGATTCGCAATTTACATTTTTATCATAAAATACCTCCTCATTCACTAAATATTTATCTCTCCTACTTGGGGTGAACAATCCCCTAACACACTCATACAAACAAATCTACTTTTAAACGTTCTGTCTCTCGAGCATCCGCTTGGTGTTTGTAGCTTTAGCCTGCTAGCACCGCTGGTCAGCTAAAGCTACCAACCTCTTTCACTTACTTATTTTCTCACTTTCTGGCTTTGCTCTTCACCTTGTACAATGTCGCTTGCGTGTTTGTCCTTGAGTGCAGGAGAAGCATCGATGGAGGAGCTGGAAGCGGTGGAGTCCCAGATTCGCTCGCTGGAGACGAAGCGAGAGGGCATCAGGGCTCTGCTCTTAACCCGTACTCGCTCATCTGAGGTAAGTGTTCGATACAACGACAATCTCCCAGTTTCCTCAACCCTGTGTGCTTCTCTGTCCAGGCCTAGCGCACCGAGGACGCGGTGCACCCAGGCGTCGTTCACGCCGACTCCCGCCTACCACGGCCCCTGGGTGCAGCCGCGTAAGGTGCTTACCAGGTCCCGGGGCAGAACTTCTCCTCCTCCGGTGTTCGAGATCCCCACGGAGAACCGCTTCGCCCCTCTCCGCGAGACGGGTCGCGATGTTGCCATCATTGGCGACTCAATCGTGCGCCACGTCCGCTCCACTTCCTCCAAAGGTACCAAAGTACGCACTTTCTGCTTCCCTGGTGCCCGAGTTAAGAATATTTCTGCACAGATACCTACTATCCTGAGCGCTGCCGAGAGCCTCTGTGCCGTCGTCCTCCACGTGGGGACGAACGACACCGGGCTCCGGCAGACGGAGATCCTGAAGAAGGACTTCAGGAGCCTGATCGAGACGGTTCGACGCACCTCGCCTGCCACGCAGATCCTCGTTTCTGGACCGCTTCCTACCTACCGCCGAGGAAATGAAAGGTTCAGTAGACTTTTTGCTCTGAATGAATGGCTATTAACATGGTGTGAAGAACAGAAATTGCTCTTTGCCAATAACTGGAATCTTTTCTGGGAGCGTCCTAGGCTTTTCCGCGCTGATGGGCTGCACCCCAGTCGAGCTGGAGCTGAACTCCTGTCGGACAACATCACCAGAATACTTCGCTCTATCTGACTAGTAAGTAAAAATTCACAAAATTCACAATTTAGCCACACAGACTCCTATTCGTCCCACATAAATAACAGTAATGCATACCTAGCTAACCCCATAGAGACTGTGTCTGTTCCTCGTATTATTAGATCAAGAAACAAACGTACTGTGTGCTCCAGAAATAATCTATTAAGAATTAAACCAGAAAAAACACTAAAAAGTGAAAATACAAATTTCATGAAGCTTGGTCTCCTAAACATCAGGTCACTAGCACCTAAAGCACTTATCATAAATGAAATAATAACAGATAACAATCTTAATGCACTCTGTCTCACTGAAACCTGGCTGAAACAAAATGACTATATTAGTTTAAATGAAGCAACTCCTCCAGGATTCTTATATAAGCATGAGGCTCGTCAAACTGGTCGTGGTGGTGGAGTCGCGTCAATCTTTAGTGATATTCTTAATGTTAATCAAAGAAACGGACTTATGTTTAGCTCCTTTGAAGTACTAGCGCTTAATGTTATCCTTCCAAACACTATGCAAAAACCTATGTTATCTCTCGCTCTAATCACCATATATAGACCCCCAGGACCCTATGTCAATTTTCTAAAAGAGTTTTCTGATTTTATCTCTGACTTACTAGTTAAAACTGATAAAATACTAATTGTAGGAGACTTTAACATCCACATAGATAACGCTAACGACACATTAGGGCTCGCGTTTATGGACTTGCTGGTCTATCTAGGAATAAAGCAAAATGTTATTGGTCCAACCTATCGCCTAAAGCATACACTAGATCTAATTCTGTCTTATGGAATTGAGGTCATTGATGTAGACATTATACCACAAAGTGATGATATTACAGACCACTACCTCTTACTATATAAGCTGTGTTTACCTGAAATTAGCAGATCCGCTCCGATATATCGCCCTAGTAGAACTATTGTTCCATCCACTAAAGATGAATTTATAAATAACTTACCTGATCTTTCTCTACTTCGAAATGCACCCGCAAACGCAAATGACCTTTATGTAGTAACCAGCAGTATGGATGCCATCTTTACTAGCACTTTAAATACTGTGGCACCCATCAAACTAAAAAAGGCTAGAGAGAATAAAACTACACCGTGGTATAATAGTCATACCCGCGCTCTCAAAACAGCAACCCGTGCCCTGGAACGTAAATGGAAAAAAACTAATTTAGAAGTCTTTAGAATTGCATACAAAGACAGTATGTCCAGCTATAGGAGGGCTATAAAATCTGCCAGGGCTGAGCACCTCTGCAAACTGATAGAAAATAATCATAACAATCCTATATTCTTAGTTAACACCATTGCTAAATTAACAAATAATCGGTCATCTATGGAACAAAACGTTCCACCGCAAATTAGTAGTGATGACTTCATGAATTTTTTCAGTGATAAAATAGAAGGCTTTAGACAGAAAATAGGAGATATTAAACTTTCTGCACCGCCTTATACTTCAGATCCAGTAAACACGCCTCTGAATCTAAATAACCTACAGTGCTTTAAAATCATAGAACAGGAAGAGCTAGACAAAATTATAAATAGCTCTAAATCAGCTACGTGTATATTGGACCCAATTCCAACAAAGTTACTGAAAGAGTTGCTACCTGTTATAGGAGAACCTCTTCTTAACATTATCAACTCTTCTTTATCTTTAGGCCATGTTCCAAATCCTTACAAGTTAGCTGTTATTAAACCTATTATTAAGAAACCACAACTGGAACCCAGCAACTTAGCTAATTATAGGCCTATTTCAAACCTTCCATTTATATCTAAAATACTAGAAAAAGTTGTTTCTGCTCAATTATGCTCCTTTCTGCAGACCAACAATGTTTTTGAAGTGTTTCAGTCAGGTTTCAGAGCTCATCACAGTACAGAAACTGCATTAGTAAAAATAACCAACGATTTACTCTTAGCTGCTGACCAAGAGTGCATCTCGCTATTAGTTCTACTCGATCTTAGTGCGGCATTTGACACCATTGACCATGGTATCCCTATTAATCGCTTAAAGTCTACAGGTGTCCAGGCACAGGCCCTACAATGGTTTAAGTCATACTTATCTGACCGTTACCAGTTTGTGAATATTAATGGACAGCCTTCACAAATCAGCCCAGTAAAATACGGGGTGCCTCAAGGATCAGTTTTAGGCCCTTTACTGTTTACAATATACATGCTACCCCTGGGAGACATTATTAGAAGACATGGGATCAGCTTTCACTGCTATGCAGATGATACTCAATTATATATTTCAACTAAACCTGACGAGACGTCTAATCTGTCCAAGCTAACTGAGTGTATTAAAGATGTTAAAGACTGGATGACCAACAATTATCTTCTCTTAAACTCAGACAAAACAGAATTATTACTTATTGGGCCTAAATCCTGTACACAGCAGATCTCACAACTCGACCTACAATTAGAGGGATACAAAGTTAGTGTTAGCTCTACTATAAAAGATCTGGGTGTCATATTAGACAGCAATTTAACTTTTAAAAATCATATATCCCATGTCACAAAAACTGCTTTCTTTCATCTGAGAAATATCGCTAAGTTACGAAGTATGCTATCCATCTCAGATGCAGAAAAGCTAGTCCATGCTTTTATGACTTCTAGGCTGGACTACTGTAATACTTTAAATAATCTAGCTCCTGTTTATCTAACCAATCTTCTGTCTCGCTACAATCCAACTCGTTCTTTAAGGTCTCAAAACTCAGGGCTTCTGGTAGTACCTAGAATAGCAAAGTCGAGTAAAGGAGGTCGAGCCTTCTCATTTATAGCTCCTAAACTCGGGAATAGCCTTCCTGATAACGTCCGAGGCTCAGACACACTCTCCCAATTCAAAACTAGATTAAAGACCTATCTGTTCAGTAAAGCATACACTTAGTGCACCACTTAGGGGGCTTCCACACAGGTTATGCATCTTGCTGATATACACTGTGAACATCAGCTATGCTAATTATTTTCTTTATTCATTTCCACCTGGGGATACTCTTTCCGAGGCCCTCAGACTATGCAGAGTCACTGATTCGATCCAAGACCAACGACGAGATGATCCCAAGGTTTCCATATCCTGGACCTGGCCGAATCCTGAGCAGCTACTGCGATGGTCATGGAAGAGTGGAGAACATGAGACTGATTCCTGTGACGCTCCAGAGACAGACGAGTCTTCACTGAGGCCAGATTCCAGCCTCCGCCACTGAGACTGCAGCTCTGCACAAGACGTTTGGCCAGCGGAGAAATTAAAATGATCGTGCCCAACTGAGCCTGGTTTCTCTCAAGGTTTTTTTTCTTCACTTCCGCCTTTAGTGAAGTTTTTTTTCCCTCTCCGCTGTCGCCACTGGCTTGCATGGTTCGGGATCTGTAGAGGTGCGCATCGTTGGATTTGCTCTTCAGTGTTTGGACTCTCACTTGTGATTATTAAACCACACTGAACTGAGCTCAACTGAACTGAACTTAAACACTACAAACTGAATTACACTGTTCCTATTTACTGTGACCTTTTATGTGAAGCTGCTTTGACACAATCTACATTGTATAAGCGCTATACAAATAAAGGTGAATTGAATTGAATTGAATTCAGTGTATTTTACTAAATAAAATTATAATAGTATTTGCATGTTTTGTTCTGTTGCTTTCATTACATTTATTGTTCATATTTGTAAAATACTTTGGATACATCTTTCCAATAGTTTGTTATGTAAATATTATATGTAACTAATGAAATAAAACAAAAAACTGCAATAAATAATTAAAAAATACTTACTGTGGTTTAATTGTGTTTAAACTAAAACAACGTATATTAAGACATTGATGATATACAGTATGACATGTCAGCAATGGGAAGGCGGCAGAGCACTCCCTTGGTTTGCAATTAATTTAAACGGATGTATATCCTGAATGTAAGACAGTTTTAAAAATGACGATCACTGGCATCTTTGTTTAGTTTATTGCAGTCCCGTGTACACTCGATTTTCTTGTACTTCTCCAGCTTGACCTTTTTTTGCCATGGATCTCTCTTCCGTTATTATGTGTCTCTTAAGTTGTCTCGGGAAGCGATACCACCAAAATGGCGCAGGTGTGACGTCACACACAACAAACGCACGTGACTGACAAAGACCGATTGGCTGATGTACTTCGTTTAAAAGATCCTGCCTGCAAGCAGATTTCCCACTTTGGATACTCAACAGAGATGACATTAAGTCTGAACAGATCACTGGTTTGTATGGCTTGACTTTCTCTACCCATTGTAGTGCTATTATAATAGCCATCATTTCAGCAGAGTAAATGGAGAGGTGATTTGAGGTTCGTTTTTGTATTTTAGCTCTATATTTGGGAATGTATACTGCCGCTCCAGTTTTACCAGTTGATTCTTTTGATACGTCTGTATTTGTACTGTTTCATTATACATTATTTCTAAATACTGCTTAACATTTTGATTTTCTCTTTTTGACTTAATTACCTTCTTTATTTCTAGATTTATTACAGGAAACCAAAACAACCAAGGTGGAATTGTACTTATATAGTTATTTTTACTACAAGAGATATTACTGATCCCCATTTCTTCTGCCTCTTTGCTACTGTTCCATCCAAAGCTTCTACTACTAGTGCGACCATATTCCCAACATTCATTTAATACCATTTTTGTGGGGTGTGTAGCTGCTTGTCCTTTTAGATTTACCCAATATGTTGAAGAGAGTTGTAATCTCCTGAGATTTAATGGCATCTCCCCTGTTTCAACTTGCAGTGCTGGGATTGGAGAGGTTCTAAAAGCTCCGCAACATATTCAAAGTGCTTTGGCCTGAATCCTGTCAAGTTCAGCTAATGTGGTTTTTGCTGCTGATTTATACACTACACTTCCATAATCAAATACTGAATGGATTATGGCAATGTATATCTTTTTCAAAGATGACCCTGTTGCCCCCCAATTATATCCTGCCAAACATTTTAGGATATTAATTGCTTTCTTACATTTATCTATCATTTTCTGAATGTGATTTTTGAAGGTAAGCTTACAATCTAACCATACCCCTAAATATCTTATTTCACTAGCTTGTTTAAGATGTTGTTACATACAGTTTAAGGTTTATTTCGGGTTTTTAAATTTTTTTGGAAAAACGGATAAATTGAGTTTTTTCCACTGATAGATGAAATCCTCATTCAAATGACCATTTGTCAACCTGACTAATTGCTGACTGCATTCTGTTCTGTAAGTTATCAATTTTACGGCCCCTTACCCACAATGCACCATCATCTGCATATAGTGCTCTATTTATCCTATGTTCCACTCCATCGAAAACATAATTTATCATTATATTAAATAGAACTGGGCTACACACACTTCCTTGTGGGGTGCCATTTTCTACTGAATATGTGCCTGATGTCCTGTTCCCTATTCGAACTTCTATGGTTCTTTCCATTAAAAAATCTTTAATCCAATTGAACATTTTAACACCTACTCCAATTTTATTCAGTTTAATTAACAATCCCTCTTTCCATAGCATATCCATAGCATATAGTGATTTTATTCCATAGGTTTCACAGTTGTCACGTCTAATGTAAATGTAAACTTTATATTTGGTAGGTATTTAAATGAACGGTTATCATCTTCTTCATACATAATAATTTTAATATTGTGTAATAATCCGTCTAAACCTTTTGTTTACATAGCACTGAAAGCCACGCACAACTCACAGCAACAGTGTGAGACGTGTTCTACTGGGTGCGCCTGTATTGGCATATATTCTTACATTGGAAATAAACTTGCGCGCGGAAAAGACGCGATATATGTATTGAGGTAAAGGTGGTTTTATATTCGCACATTTTGACTTTCTCCTCAATAATCTTATTAAAGTATTCTTTGCAAATTCTAAATGGTGAAACAATATTAGCAGCCAATGACAATCAAAATACAACATTGTTCACAGTCAAATAAACAGTGCTAATGTTGTTTTAAAGTCATATTTACATGTGATTTCAGACCGCATATTCAAAGTACTATAGTAAACAATAAAGGGAGCTTGTCAAAAGTTGTCATTGAATGAATGTGGAATGTAAAACCAACTTTACCTCAATGCAATATGTGAACAGCCCGCTGCTATACACAGTAAAAAATAATCTGTAAAATTTAAGGAAATTACTGGCAGCTATGTTTGCCAGAACTTTTTTGTAAAAAATACAGATTTTTTTTGTATTTTTAACAGAAGAAAAAGTTATTCATTAACTGATGCAATGATAATTTACTAACATTTGAGGTAATTATTTATTTTTTCAGAAAGCAACTATATTTTAATTGGCGTTTACTGGCATTAAAATCAGTATTTTAAATGTCTAAGTAATATATCTGAGCATATTGATATTGAGAACCATTGAACATCAGTTCACTACAAAAACCTTTTAAATATTGTCATTAATAGGTCATTAAATGCATTATTGTGTTCTTGTGTGACTGTAATTAACAAACTTTCACTGCATTAGTAACTAAACAGTTACATTTAAACAAAAGAAGATGCAGAATTTCTTTTAGATTCTTTTAGTTCATCTTGGACTGATGCTACTATCCTCCACAATGGTGACACAAAATTGTTTTACAGAATTTTGCTGTTGTTTTTCTTGATTTTACAAAAAATACTGGCAGCTGTGGTTGCCAGTAATCTACTGTTTTTAACATTTCACATTCGTAAACACATTTACAACACATTTAACCACTCAAATCCCAGTACAAACTCCTCACTAGTGTCCTCACTACAGAGGGTTGAACACTCAGGCAGTGATGAAGTTAATGAGATAATTAAGTGTCTAAATAAAGGAGGATTAATAATTATTGATGAACAACTGTTAACAAGCAAAATCACTGAAGGAAAGAAAAACACAAATTACAGTCAAAACCAAAGATGAAACCAACTGAAAATAAAACTCTAAATAAAAATAATAATTAATAAAAATAATTGCACAATAAAACTTTTTCAAGATCTCAGCAGAGATCATTAAACAACTCCACAAACATCAGGAGCTTCACTTATTACTGAGCTCTTAATGAATTTTCTGTTTTTTATATTGAGGTCACCATGATGGAGGACAGAGTCTGCTTTAGTCGGGATCTTTAACTTCTTGTTTTAAAATGGTTGTTAATTTGGTTGCTATAATAAATATTTTTAATCTCACTATTTGCATAGCATGAAAAGCCAAAATAAAATGTAAAACTTTGTATGATAAGATTAACTATCATATCAAAGCCACCCTTGCCTTCTTGTGTTCTTGTTGAATATCATGTTAAGTGTGAAAATTGAATAATATACATAAATGAAACCACTGGAGCTTCAGCAGTCAATGACAGTTTTACAGGTCTAAATACACCAGTCATAATGAGAATGTTAGAACTATGGCACAACTTGAAAACACACAGACATCAACAATTAGTCTTTGAATCTCAACAATTGTGACAAACAAAAAATAAAAATCAAATAAAAAGTCAACCCAGAACAATACAAAACACTCTACTAAAATATTACACCCCAAAAACAAAATAAATTAAAGGCAAAGAAAGAAATGTTAAGAACGTAAATCTACATAATTTATTCATGCTGCAATGCATGCTGGGAGTTTTGTACTATTCTGGTACCCAGCATGCATTGTGGAATGAATGGATTATGCAGCTTTTTTTTTTTTTTAGCAACCATGGTTGAGGTTCATGTCCTGATTCTTGATCTCTGTGTGTCTTAAATGAGTTAGTAAAGCTCTCAAGGTTTTCTGAATAAAACTCTAAATATTAATTCCTTCATAATAGTTTGGTGACCTTTCTGGAAGTTGTACTACTGTCCTAAATAACATCACATAAAATAAACAACAAAAATTGCACATTTTTGTCACATAAAATTAAATCTTATTAAATACACAATGTTTTTCATCGCTGTTGATCTCCATGATGGTGAGGTCAAATCAAACATTTTCAATAAAAATATAACCTAATATCAAATTATTAAATTTTCTTGCAGATATGAGAGAATTTAAGTCAAACTTTAATCAGTGAAGCTGCTAATGCTGTTATTTAATGGAGTTGTTTAATCCTCTGTTTTAATTCAGTTGGTTTGGTGTGTGGTGGTGTCTGTAGTTTTATTTCTTGTTCTGTCCTTCAGTGATTGGGCTTGTTAACAGCAGCTGTTCATAATTCAGTCATTTGTGGTCATTCACTCTGTCTACTCTGTCTAAATTGACTAATATAGGGTCTAGTGAATGAGGGTGTATGGGGAGATTTCAGACACTCTGATTAGTTTCTTGAAAACAAAGGTTGGATCTATGACAGCTATTTTCCGTATTTTGTACAGAAACGAGCTGTTAATCATTTAACAGGTTTTCACTGTAGATTGTACAGACTTTTACTGTTAAAATCACAGACATTTTTTTACAGTGTAGTTAATCCAGTGTGTGTGCATATTAGCCGTGGTGTAAGTTCGGCCCGCGCGCTGCCAATTGAATAGCCCTGCATTAGGCCTTGTCTTGCTATTTTGCTGGAAAGGGGTGATAAATTACGATAAAATAGGCACTCACTACTGGATTAAAAACCAAATAGGTTATTCAATCTCCTCCCCACCCATAAATTTTGTCCAAATAGCTTTACGTTACTCAAAGTTATTTACGAAAGCTATTTTTAATGTTACTCAAATGTAGCGATATGCAAAAGACAAATGAACAGCTAACTTTAGCTTATCTTGGCTTAATTTTGAAATTAATAATTTCAGGATAAAAAAAATATTAAACAAAGCAATAATGATTACATGAATGCACAGATAAAACATATTTACCGTTTTCCGATCTGCGGGCTCCTGCTGCTTCACTCTGACGACTGCACTCTGTGACCGCGAGGCGGGGCATATAGACCTTTTTCACAGCGGAATTGAATACAGGAAGCGCCCTCCGAAGCAATGTTTTGCTTATTCCGGTTTCGCGAGCAGTCGCAGAAACATGACAGCCTCAGGACATTGGATGACATTTTACCTGTCAACTTTGCCATAATTTGGACAAGAACACGTTGTTTGCTTGGTTAATGTGTAAAACTGACGTAGCCTAAATAAATTCCACATTTAAAAGGAATTTGTGCAGAAAATGTGTCTTACACGAAGCGTTTGCAACGTTAGGTTACAGTAAGGTGCGCAGTCAACAGCATAAGATCTGCTAACTCAAGCCATTCGTTAGTAAAAATAACTACTAAACATCCAGCAGGATTAGTTTTATGTTAGTAGTTGTCCGTAAGCTGTGCTAACCCCCTCCTTCCTTTGTATTCAGGGTCAGATACGGGCGAGTTGCTAGCGGTCAATGCGAAAGAACAAGGAGCCCCATAATGACAGGTTGCTTAATGATCGTAAGGTTTACTCAAGTCTGGAAACATAATTTAGCTCCAACTCGCCGGAAAAAAATAAAGATATTTGTTGTTGTGTTTAGTGTTTAAATACGATTCTATTAAAGCACTTTAGTTTTCCACTAATTACTAAATTTGTAAATTTTAAAGCAAATATCTTCAAAACAGTCAGTCTGTAGCATATAGGGTGTTTCTGAATCTTCAGGTTAAAGTTAGTTCATGTTTCAGTTAATTTTGTTCATCTGCTTTGAATGTTTTTAATATTTATTTAAAGAACTGCAAATAACATTTTACAACACAAAAAAATATACATGCCAGGGGGTAATTATAAATACAATACAAATACTTCAAATGCACAATACGTACAAATGCTTCCTTGTTTAAAGAGTCTCTGATGCTGGTAATATACAAGCATATTTCAGTAATCAATACCTTAAAATTTGGTTGCTTATTAGTAAATTTACATTTATGAATGTACAATTTTATTAACAATAAAAGTAAATTAAATTAAAACAATTTTCCTCTTGATAAGGATAGACAGTAACGCCAAAAAGTACATTTTCCCACAATGATGAAAGAGGTTTTGAACACTGAAAATTGTTGTTAATTTTTTGCACCTCTTCCTTTTGACTGAGTATGTACAATGCCAAAATAAGTGTAAAACCGTCTCCTCGTATTCATTACAGAAATACAATTTACATCAATTCCACTTTAAAATTTTTGTAAATAATGCTTTGCTGGATAAAATCTGTGGAGAAGTTTATAGGATATTTCTATAATTTTGTTTCTAACCTGTGGTAACAGCCACACTTTTTTTCAGCAAATCAAGTCACCCTTTAATAAAGACATCCAATAAAATTGTAAATAAGGAACAGTAGTGATTTCTTTTTGGAAAAGAGTTCGAAAAGCTCTATTATTACTCTTGGTATTTACTGTAAAACAACATAAGATTTAGTAAAATCAAAAGACAATGGTCTTGATTAATACCACTAAATAACATATGGGCCTCTGAAAAAATTGAACCAATAACAGTTGAAAACTTGCAGGGTTATTGAAATACTGTAATAAGAAAGGAATTCATTGTAAGAAAAGTATACCATCTTTATTATAAAACTGACTAACCAAATTAATTTTGTTGTAAAAAAAATGCATTTGTATCATAATAAAACTAAGACCACCAATATTTGATAAAACATAATGATCTCCGCTTTGAAGTGCATACTGCACATGAGCGTACTCTGGCATATAACTTGAAACGAAGGACATTCATTTCGTCTAATTAATTTCACCCATGATTTCCTTTGTCTTATAGTGGAAATTGAGGTAAGGATGTTGTTTTTTTTTTAAGCTGGAGCAGCCGGAAACGCTGCAATAACAGCGACGAGACGACTCTGCCATTCTATCTTACTCTGTTGCAATGCAACCGGATGTTGTGATACGCCGTTTCGCTTACCGGAACCAGGAAGTGTGAAAAAGGCCTATTGTTGGCGAATAGCCAAACTGATTCTGACAGCATAGCGGAGCTGGCGACTTGATGGTGGATCTGCCCCAGAGTCTTTTGCTATCAGGGAAACAGCATGTGGAAAAAAGTAGGCATACTGAGTATACGCGAGTATAGCAAGGACTACACCTCTGCTCTCCTCCTGTGACCGTTTGCTTATGTTTCTGTATGGTGGCCTTAAACCCTTTAGTTTCCAACCTATTACTTTCTTTAAAACTGGATCCTGTCTTTGGTGCTCTATGAAACTTGATTCTGAAGTAGCCAGCTGTAACCTAAGAGATGGAGTTCTCTCAATCTCCTGATCCACACAGGCAGATAAGGTTGGTGAAACATGGGTTATTCTGACCAGGGCTTAAAAACGAAAAAAAAAATCCAATCAGTTCACTCCAAGCAGAATTGATATTTTTTCGTTTCTGTTCTTGTGTTCCTTATTAAACAAAATATTCCGAAAACGGTTTTCTAGAAAAAAAACAAAAACGGTTAAGAACGTTATTTTATTACAAAGTATTGCAGGGCTCTAGAGTTCCCTGATTTCTTAATGGGGCAACTAACAATTCTATTCAAGGGGTAAAATTAAATAGATTAAAAATATTTACAATATGAACTTGCTTTTGGTTATATCTATACCGGCTTTGTGCACTTACGCGCACTCTCGCTCACCAGCAGCAGTTGATTGACACACGCTGCTTAAAGGCACTACACACAGCCCCACCGAGCCAACACAATCTCACGGCAACTCGTAACTTTTTGATTTAGTGGCTAATTCGTATGATCTAATTCGTACAATTTAGAACGATTTGCTCATCCCCCAATGATGGTTGGGTTTAGGGGTGGGGTTAGGTGCCACGCCTCCTTTTTAAAATCGTACGAATTAGCCACTAAACTGGCAAAAAGTAAAATACTTACGTTTTCTCGTGAGATCAGGCTGACCAAGCGGCAAGTGCTAAAACAAGCGACCAGTTTTGTTTGTTGTCGACTTGCGTGTTGTTCCTTTTTTAAAGTGTCTTTTATTTTTTAAATCTCTCAAATTAGGCTAAAATAATTTCCCTCTGAGATATTAGTTCAATTATGTTCTGTAGGCTATTGAACACCCCCTGTATCCAGTTTACACACTGCAGGTCTACAGTTCTGATGTGTTATGAATTACTTGTTTTAAATGACAGTGAGACATGCTATATTTAGTTTTTATTGTAAAATATACATTATAATCCAGTACAAAGTAAAATAATATTCATTAATGGCCTATTGGCAGCGTATAGCCGTTAAGCTTAGTCGAAGCATGTTTTTTTTTATATTAAAACAAATTACAAACTAGCAACCTTTTGATTTTATTTCGTTTCCATATATTTTTATCAAACGAAAAATGCTATGAGTTGTATTTTGGTTTTAATTTAACTAGAAATTTAATAGCCGTTTAGGAAACACTACTTCTACATAACATTGGCTCTGATTGCGTTTTTACAAAAATCCTACAGATCAGCGGCGCCTGCAGCTGTACGGCTGTACGCACTGTGCATACCTACCATGAAAGGGCGGGAATTATTGCCGCTTTATTATTTATTTATTTATGACATCATGTAAATTCATTATTAAACAGTATACACTACAGTTGCTTTTCACTGGCCCACCACATTCTTACTAAAATATTTTATTTATTAAAGTTATTATTTTATTGACTTGAACATAATCTGTAATATAATTACGAACCCGTCTTCTAAAATCTTAAAATAATAAAATAGCCTATTATTTTTTTCGTGGCTAGAGCTTGATTAATTTAATTGATATCCTAGGCAATGTGACCTTTACTTCGACTGACTTAATGTGAGTTTATTGCTTGCAACGCTGTATTTTGGTAGCACAAAAGCACACTTTGATCTGGGAGAGAAATAATTGCACTTTTCAAAGCCCAAACAGCTTGTTTTGTAATTTAATGCCGGCTATACCACCTGAAGGATGGTTACGGCATGTTGTAGTCGGCCGGCACCAGAGAAAGTCAAATCTTTCTTTAAATTTGTAAAATTTTGTTTGAAAGCTTTAGTGGCACTGTAGCTGTCCAAGGTACTGTTGTATGATTTAAATTATAGCTTATATATGCACCAATAAACAAGTCAAAGGAATGAATGAATGAATAAATAAAATAAATATGGATCCTTAAATGTCGATATTGTTTTTACTAAAAAATAACAATAATAATAATAATAATAATAATAATAATATGAATGAATGGACATTCATGGGGCCATGTAACATGTTTTTTTTCCTCGGTGATCTGTAATACATAGGCCTGGGTAGCTACGCAAAATATTTTCTAAAATGTCAAGCAGGAATTGGTCTATAGCTTTAATTATGAAGACAATAAAATATTAAAAATAACAAAAATAAAATCATAAAAATACAAAGATAAAAAGAGCAGCATTTTGCTAAACATAATAGTGCTTTGCTTTATATCCTGCTATGTGTTGTTTCATAATCGCTTTTATTTCACTTGATGCATTCGTTATTTATTGTTTGAATACAATAACCATCATTGGTCATATTACCATCAAAATGCATATTTTATATCGTTATAATACCTTGGAATAAAATCCTGCAGGCGCCCCTGCTACAGATAGACTTTTTGGCTGAAAGACATTACCTGTTAATTTCAGTGCTGTATTTTGACATTTCGCAGGGGCTTCAGCTGGTACCGGCCTCACCGTATCGATGTCTGAATGACAGCGAGAGAAGGATGAAATAACCCTCAGATTCAATGTGCGGCTGCACATTTTCTTTACTGTTTCTGCAAATTTTGACTATAGGCTTATCTAAATTGGTTTTTCATTCGATTGAAAGCCGAAATATGGCCAGACAGACGAAGTAACTTTCAGTTTTGGAAAAGAGCTGCTTCAGTAATGAAAGACACAGTTGGTGGACACACACACACACACACACACACACACACACACACACACGATACACCAACACTTATAGGCCCATTCATTATTGATTTATTTAACATTAAATACACAGTAATTAAATTTAAAAAAGAAAGGCATAATGTAGCGCGTACTCTTTGCAAATTATTATTTTTAACTTTTTTTTAAAATAAAAAACAAGTAATCTGATTTAGTATTATGGACCAGCGTCTCAGAAGAATAGACTCGGCTACTGAGAAAGATGGCACAACAACAGTGAACAGACCAACTCCGAGGATTAGTTTAGCATAAAACTTGTATTTTTCAAAGCACAATAAGTTGCTTAAATCAATCAAATAAAAAAATGTATATGGAAAAAAACGAAAAATTAGCTTATTGAATCTCAATTGCTGTGTTCTTCAGGTGTAAAACCCTTGCTTTCCTGCAGCCTAAGCTCCTCCACACCACAAAATCTTTAACCTTTTAAATAAAAGTGTATCATATAACCCTTAAAGTTCTTTTTTCAGATTTGTTTTTTCACAGAATAGATTTCTAAAGAAAGAAAGAAAAAGGAAAAAAACTTAAAGTTACACAGTCACTTGTATATCAGGAATAGAGCAGCGATGCAGAATATAGTTTTTTTTCCTCTCTGTTCAAAAAACCCAGTTCAATAAAATGTCCATGAAGAGAGTTAAATGTCTCTTGAATTGTTGAGGAGAACAAGACTCATGCTAGAACAGACTCATGGGGGAGGCTCGCCAGTCCAAACCCTCCTCAGAATTTATGGAAGGCCAGAACAGATCCAGATATCACATCCAACAGACGTCACCAACATGTAACAAATCATAACAAAACAAAAAACCTGACCTTGAACAGACAAGGTCACAATCATTAATACCTTCATCGTAACACAATACAATATAGTGAACACGTTAAACTCATTAACTCCATATTGTAAATACAGCATCTTACACATTTTACAAAGAACTTGAATATTTCAAGGAAATCCAGCAAATAAAGAACATTATCTTACTTTTACAATGTCTTTGGCTGTTATTTTCTTCCTCCATTTACTTAATTAGTAAATGACAGGGGCTTGGAGCGAACACTTGACCTCCTCCGTTCCAGGTTCTATTGGCCGAAAATGGCAAATGCTGCGGAGACAAAAGTTAAAACCTGTGAGCATTGCATTCGCAGAAACCTTAGAAAGCAGCTCCCTTAGTGAACATCCAGACCAGCAAGCCATTGGAACTGGTCTGTATGGACTTCCTATCAGTGGAGCCAGAAAATAGCAACACAAGTGACATATTGGTTATAACAGACCATTTTACAAAGTATGCCATTGCGGTACCTACAAAAGATCAAAGGGATCGAACTGTGGCCAGATGTTTCTGGGATAATTTTTTCTTGCACTATGGCTTCCCGGAAAAGCTGCATAGTGATCAGCGCCCAGACTTTGAATCACGAACTATTCGGGAACTGTGCAAAGTAGCGTGTGTTCGAAAGGTGAGAACAACCCCCTATCATCCAAGAGGGAACCCAGTGGAGCGATTTAACAGGACCTTACTACAAATGCTGGGAACCCTGGAGAACCAAAAGAAAGCCCACTGGAAGGAGTTTATTAAACTGCTTGTGCATGACCCCTGTCATCATGTAGACTGGTGAGTACCATCCCAAGTTCCCAAGTTGACTTATCACTCTACCTCGATCCAATCCTTTTCTGTATAACACTCCATTCCCACCAGACTCAAGGTATTCCAGGACTTCCTTCAACTCCGGATCTGCTCATTGACGATTTGCCAGATCTTCTCCAGAGAGGTGAGGAAGTACAGGTAGGCCATGATAACATTTGTCTTGGAATTCCTGTAATGCACCCACATTCATAGTTAATGATTCTGCCAACGTCATCCTGCTGCTGGCTAACCTGATGTTTCTCACACACAGCCTTTACTGCTTCTGGAAAGATAAATGACAATTGTTTGCCTTCATCAGCTAGGTGATTCAATGTAAATTGTTTAATTCGCACTCTTTCTTTTTGAGACTCCAGATCTTGTATGCTGACAATTTGGGCGCCTGGACAACCCATCAGCATCCTGGTTTTGGGATCCTGCTCTGTACTGGATCTTGAAATTATATGCTTACAACCCTGAGAGCCATCTATAACTGGCTGAGACCAATTTGGCCGAAGTCAGGATATAAGTTAAGGGATTACTGTAAGTGATAACTGTAAATTCAGACCCATACAAATAGTCACAAAATTTTGTTGTAACTGCCCACTTGAGGGCCAAAAACTCAAGTTTATGAGCCGGATATCTAGCTTCACTCCTAGTTAATCCCCGACTGGCATAAGGAAGGACTCTCAACTGCCCGTCCTGTTGTTGATACAGGGCAGCACCTAAGCCAACAGTGTTGGCATCTGTATGTAGTACATAGGGCAATCTGGAGTTGGCGTATCCCAGAACTGGAGCAGTTGTTAATTTCTCCACAATTTCCTTAAAATGCCTGCTGACAAGAAGCATCCCATCTGTCTCCTAGCTTTTCTTTGGGATCGAGGTATTGCTGGTTTGTGTCTTTGGGTTTCTTTCCTTTTCGAACTGGGGGGTATCCCATTGTGAGATTGTTGAGGGGCTTGACTATTTTAGAAAAGTCCTGAACGAATCTTCTATAACACCCAGCAAATCCCAGAAATTATTTCAGCTTTTTCAGAGTCTGTGGCCTTGGCCAGGTTTTAATGGCCTCAATTTTGTCTGGGTCCGTTTCCACACCATGTTCAGAAACAATATGTCCCAAATATTGCCCTGAGGTCTGAAAAATATAACATTATTAGGCGAAAGTTTCAAGCCATATTCCTTCAGACGTGTAAGGACTTGCACAAGTCGATATTCATGCTCTTCAAGAGTTTCCGAAAAAACTATGAGGTCATCTATAAATACCAGCACTTCTTTGCGGTTTAGGTCGCCCATACAGCGCTCCATGAGCCTCTGAAAAGTACTGGGAGCATTTATGAACCCTTGCGGCATCCTATTAAACTCCAGAATTCTTGAGGGCACACGAAGGCTGTCTTGTGTTTATCCGCTTCCTCCATCTCAATTTGATAGTATCCCGACTTCAAATCTAAAACGGAGAACCATTTTGAGCCAGTTAAAACGGAAAACACCTCCTCCAGATTGGGAAGCGCATAAGCGTCCTTTATCGTTTGGGAATTAAGTTTCCTAAAATCGTACTGAATTATCCTTTTTCCTCACCACCACCATAGGGGAGGCAAAAGGAGACTCAGATTCTCGAATAATTACAGCAGCCAAAAGATCTTGTAAGTGTTTGCGAACAGCATCGACGTCTTGTGGGTGAATGGGCCTAGGGTGTTGCTTAAAGGGGGCTTCATCATGGAGTTTGATGCGATGCTTTACCATATCAGTATGCCCATAGTCCATGTCATGTAAAGCAAACACCTCAGGCATCATGTTTAACAAAGCTATGAATCGGCTTCTCCACTCTGCTGGTAAAGGGGAATCACCAAAATCAAAATTAATCTGTGTGCTGGCAGAATTAATTTGTGTCTGAGAAGTGTCATGTCTTGGCTTTGTCTGCACTGCATGCTGAACAGAGTACATTTCAGCAATCACAGCTTTTGGTAAGACAGCTACAGATGTTACTACTTCAATGTGTTCCTTTTGGCGCCATTCATACCGCGGCGACAGCGGTACTTGGTGCGCCAGCAGCTTTTGACCGCTGGGTGGCAGTTTAACCACAGATATTCAGCTTTGCCTTTCCACAACACTAAACAGACTTTTCTGTGCGTACCTTATGTGATCAGATGTGTTCAATTAAAATATAATTTTGATTTAGTTTTCTTAGTAATAAACCTGATCTTATGCTCGCTCAGCGCGCTTCAAGTTTTGCCGTTGTGTGCTGTGTGCTCGAGCGGAAAAGCGTGTTACTTCTGTTTCATTGTTCAGTCAAATGAAAGCACTGCAGGGTTTCTGTTGAGGTGACAGCGGGGTTTGGGTTGTCAATGTGAGTATAGCAAACTTTTAAAGATGGAGGAGAGTACTTGTGGTCGCTGTTTCAAGTTATCCAGAGTTGTATTTATAGATCTTGAATATCACAATATTATTAAAATTACAATTATAACATCGACAGCAACTCGACTCGCGCACACCAGCTGATTCAGTCGTTTTCTAGAGACATACAAAAGAGTGCAGGGCTTCTTTTTTTTTGTCAACCATAAAAGGCAGCGCGGTGCGCTTTGTGATCGGCCACTAAATGTACAACAAATATTTGTTAACTCTTTGGATGGTAACACATGCAAACACACGTTTCTACAGACGCATTTTGCCAAAGAAGCAAATTGAAAGAAGGATATTTCTGGTCACAGTTTCACACAGAGGTGACATTAACCAGCGAATCACCTCTGTGCTGTCTGGAGCCGCTTTATAAACTTAAAAAAGCAGGCTGTTGATGATTTAGGGAGGGCTACAACCAACAAACCCCTTTTTTATTTTATTTATTTTTTGAAAATTACAGTTATTAATAGTTCTTATATAATATCAGCTTTTAAAATAGCCTACAATCTACGAATCAAACAAATCCAAAGATTTTCTTGATTTTGGTATAATGATAACTCCGCACCAAACTGAGGCTTTCATTTTATAGCTTATAAAACATGTATGCAATGTCATATGTAAGGGCTGTGACGGTCACCGTGATGACAATCACTCTAGAACACACGTTTTCTGTTTTGTTGCCAAGTAGCCTATACATTTATGAATATAACGTTAACTTAGACGTGATACAGCAAGTTCAAGTTCAGCCATGAACCTCGCTGGAAAACTTATATTACTTATTATATTCGTGGCGAACGAGAAAGGCGAATCAATAATTAGGATGAAGCTATTTGTTGGGCTTGTTTAGAAAAATAAGTGTTAAATGGACAAACACGTCGAACCTCCAGAGCTGCGGTCATGTCACCCAGCCCATGAAATGCGGAGCCAGCTCGGTGTCATCTACTGAACGCAAATGCCCAGCTAGTCCAGCCAGGTATGGCAGAGAGGCCTTTTCAAAAATGGCCAAATACAAAAGAGAAACTGATAAATAGTAGTGTATTGTAATAGTAGTAGTGTATATTGTAAATAGTAGTGTATATTGTAATCTCAAATAAGTCTCCGCTAAAACCGAACAAAGTCATCATGTTAGTTTTTCTGGCAAAGAATTTAAAATATGAATAGAAAACAAAAGGCGGAGAGACGCAGTTTTTTTCAACATCTGACTTATGTTGTTACAAGCCTAGGCTAATATTTTTGTTCTTCGTTACTATTTATATTATTATTGATTAGTATTTGTGAAGTTTCTAAAATGTAACGTTTACTGTTTCAAGCAGTTAAAGTTATTTCTATTTAACTAGCCTACATTATTATAGGCTGTATTGTGTTGTTTTATCAACGAAAGTTAAACAACAAACATGTTCGTTTGTACGGATATTTAGCATAATACTTTGGTCTTTTTTGATTTCTTAATTTTACATGAAATGTAAATTAACTTAGGTAGGCTACTTGGGTACAGGGGCGTAATTTGTTGGTAGTATACCGAGGAATGCTTAGACAGTGAATATTGTCATCATTATTTTAAAAAATTATAAATAAATAAATAAATAAAACACCTTACGAAAAGGATGAAATAAAGGAAAAGCATGCTCTTAATCATTCTTCATAATCTGATTCGTAGCTATACATGCAATAAACTTATATTGCGCCGACAAGAACAAGCTCTAAAAGGTAAAGTCTAAAGCGAGAGGAGTTATTGATATTAATGTTAGTTGTTAATATGATCGTAAACACTGCGTTGTATAATTAACGCCGTCATTGTGTCGTGTCTGTGATTTTTTTTTTCTCGTTGAAGAACAGAAAATTCATGTTATCGCCGTCTTCCCAGCCAGGTTTTCATGCACAGTTTCCGTTTTTGTTTCTTCTCAAACAATAAAGTTTCGCTATAGCAGGCCCGGCGGCAGGATATCATAAATGAGGGCGCAAGGGCGATGTTTTTATATGACGTGCTAAAACTGAAAAATGAAATTTACATGAAGAGCTTTATCCTGACCAACTGCGTCACAGTCTGGTATGGAAGCTGCTCTGTTGCTGAGCGTAAGGCACTGCAGCGGGTGGTGAAAACTGCCCAACGCATCACAGGGACTACACTGCCAGCCATAGAGGACATCCAGAAGAAACACTGTCTGCGCCGAGCACGCAGTATTCTTAAGGACACCTCTCACCCTGCTCACAGACTGTTTTCTCTCCTGCCTTCCGGCAGGCGCTTTAGGCTCCCCCGGACAAAAACCAGCAGACTGAGGAACAGCTTTTTCCCCAGAGCTGTCTCCCTTTTGAACTCTGCCCCTCACTGACTCTTTTGCCCCCCCAATACACCCCCACACTCCTCTAACTTATACTCCTCACAATCACTGCACTATTTAACATTTGCACATTTAAAGTTTGCACATATTCATTGCACTGATTCACTTATCTGAACTGTACACACCCACTGCACATGGACATTTATAATTATGTTTATCTATCTGCACACCTCTGCTATTAATAGCATCCTGTACATATATTCATTTATTGTAAATCTGTTCATAGCTAATACAACCTGTATATAATGTTCATAGTACATCCATCTGTAAATATTACTATAGTTTTTCCCTAACTGCACTTTATAACTTATACCTGTATCCTGCACTTGCTGCTATTGCATTGCTGGTTAGACCTAAACTGCATTTCGTTGCCTTGTACTTGTACATGTGTAATGACAATAAAGTTGAATCTAATCTATATATAAAAAATCTAATCTTTATTAGTGAAAAGCTGCCGAGCGCAACGAAATGGGCTATAAGCTATATTTGCTCTTATGTGCTGAAATACTTAACACTCTCCTTAAGACCACAGAATAATATGCAACATCTAAATGTCATATAGCCAATGAGGAAAAATTTACATGTTTCAGGTCTCTCCAGTGCATTTGGACTGAATATTTGACTGTGTCTTACTGGATGTCTCCAGTAACTCTAACAAACATAGAGGCACAAGCAGACTGTAGGATTCATTCATTAATTCTTTCTTTTATTTATTTATTGTCAACCAAATATATATAAATTAATGTGCGAGTGTGTGTGTGTGTGTGTGTGTGTGTGTGTGCGTGTGCGTGTGTGTGTGTGTGTGTATGTGTATGTGTATGTATGTGTGTCAGAGTCCAGAGGTGCAAGTGGAGGAGGTGCGTGGGGAGGGAGCGGGGAGCAGAGCTGGGAGAGAGTTCAGCTTCCTGACAGCCTGATGGATGAAGCTGTCTTTCAGTCTGTTGGTCCTGGCCTGGAGACTGCGCAGTCTCCTCCCTGATGGCAGCAGACTGAAGAAGTTGTGCATTGGGTGGGTGGCATCTGCTGTTATGCAGAGGGCTTTACGGGTAAGACGTGTGCTGTAAATGTCCTGAAGGGAGGGGAGAGAGACACCAACGATCTTCTCAGCTGTTCTCACTATGCGTTGAAGTGTTTTCCTGCAGGATGCATTGCAGGTTCCAAACCACACAGTGATGCAGCTGGTCAGGATGCTCTCAATAGTGCCTCTATAGAAGGTGTACATGATTGGGGCTGGTGCTCTTGCTCTTTTGAGTTTGCGGAGGAAGTAGAGACGCTGCTGTGATTTTTTGGCATCCTCAGTGCATTTGTTTATGTAGGCTGTAACAGTCTCAGCATACTCCTGGAGGTCAGTGGTGTTGTTGTAAGTGGCAGCCTGTTTGAACATATCCCAGTCTGTGATATTGAAGCAGTCTTGTAAAGCCTCTGAAGAACCTTCTGGCCACACTTGTATCTCCTTGCAAACCGGTTTGGTGACTTTAACGATCGGTCTGTAAGCAGGCATTAGCATGACAGTTAAGTGGTCCACCAAGGTGGGGGAGGGGGAAGGCTTTGTAAGCTCCTCTCTTTGTAAGCTCCTCTCTGTGTCCTCTCAGTGTGTTATTGCCCCGTGTTGGAAAGTCTATGTGTTGTTGTATTTTTGGAAACACTTTAGGTCTGCATGGTTAAAGTCCCCTGCCAGGATGAGAAAAGCATCGGGGTGGGCTGTCTGCTGCTCACTAATGTGCAGTTTCCGTCAACACAAAAGCACAACAGTCCTTTACAGTCCTATGTGATGAACGAAGTAGACGGATGTAGTCCAGTTTGTTGTCTAGCGAGCGTACGTTCGCTAGAATGATGGAGGGGATAGCGGGTTTGTGGGGGTTAGCCGCTAGCCTTGTTCGGATACCCCCGCGCTTACCCCTCTTCTGCTTCCTCTCGCGCCGCTCGAAGCGCCTCCATTAAGGGCGAGGTGTTGAGGTGGGGGTCGGAGGATGGGTAGGCATCCGGAGCAAGCCGAGATCTTGCAGCTCATCAGTGTCCGCGGAGTTTAACTTGTGAAGTTTGTTTCTACCGATGTCGAGCAGAAATGTTCGACTATATGCGCACTTAAGGACAGATAAACGTGACGTTGACGCACAATAACACGGCGACGTACAAGACGAAGAACACAAAAACACATTAATAACACATTAATAAATAATATCAAGTTTTTAAATCAATAAGCAAACTGAGGCATCTCCGCGTGTGCGCAAAGAACAGGAGCGCCTTTTGCAGGCGCTGCTCTGAGAGTCCCGGTAGTAAACATGCATGCCAAAAAAGACGGCTACCTGCTTGTTACGCGCCGCTCATGCGTTGTAAAACCAGCATAACAGCTGTTTTTGTGTTGCAAGTGGACAAAACTAAAGTTTAAACAATATGATGGTAATCTTACTAAGCATGCCTCCTGATAGATTTTTTGTATGAAGCAAAAAGGAGGGATGACGAGTCAGGGAGGTAAGACTTAACAAACCTAATTATCTGCCATGTGTCAAGTCTGTATTTATTTGAATTGTCAATAGAATTTCATTAAAATGAAATTAATATTTATGCAAAAGTAATTTCTTAAATGATCTTAGCATCACTCCAGTTGTCTTAACATTGTTTTCCAGTTACATTTAAGATTATTTAGAAGAATAATAATATGTATATAAGAATAATAATATGTATATAAGAATAATAATATGTATATAAAAATAATGTATAATAATAAGAATACTTTTATTTCTAATTTATAATTATTTTAAAGATTATGACTTGAGAATATGATTTTACCTCAGCGCTGCACTTTTCTCCTTTGCCCTCGCGCTGAGTTCAGGTGATGGAGTGTTGTGAAGTAGTTAAACTATTCTCAGTTTAATGTACAGTGTCAAACTGGCACAGGAATATCAGTATAATAATATAGGCTTTGCTAAAAGGCTGGTCAAATGTCTTTTTTTTACAGAAGCTATTAACAGACGCGCATGCTGTGACCACGGTGATGAGTCAACAATCGCATATATTTTGACTTATTTAAAGTAGGCTTTAGCATATAGTAATTTTGTGTAAAGACATTTATAAAAATATGTAGCTAATATATCACAGGGGTTTGTGTAGCAGCAATTACGGGAGCATTAATTAAATCCTTTTTCCCGTGGAGCAAAACAAACACTGCACAGTGTAGCGGATGGAGACGCACAAAAATATATATTAATTATATATATTTTCGTCGGAAGAAAAATATTCTTTGAACGAATTTTGTTTTGTACAATTTGTACCTTAGTTTTTGTCGGTCAGTTATTTACAAAATAAACAAGAATAACTAATAAACTGAAGTGAAGCGATGTGCCTCAGGATCCGCTATATGCCGCGGCCAAAACACAAACTGGTCTGTTAAATACAATCGTAATATAAATAAAATAAAAGTGAAATATTCAGTTTCGAATATTGAATCTTTGTTAACTGTATGATCAAAAATAAAAAGAGCAGCCTATATTATCAATCTTTACAACAAACATCCATTGATAGCTCAGTTTCGCTTTAGTTTAATCAAAGCGTTTGAACTTTTTGACATTTTAGTCAAAGTGGTCTGCATAACCAATGATTGAGTAAAAACACAGAAAATAGCTGAATAGAGTGTTGCCTGCTTTAGACGACGGGTTAGTAATTATATTTTAAATGGTTATGTTCAGGTCAATGAAATAATACCTTTAATAAATAAAATATGTTCGTAAGAACATGGTGGGCCAGTGATTCCGTCGCTGTCATCAGTGGTTAAATGAGCTCAGGAGAATTCTGCTTTGCATTTTCTATGCATTACTAACATCACTAAACCAGACATTTGTTTTATAAGTTAACCAAATATTTGCAGAGATTCAGCAGTTTTTTTTTTCTGACGCGTTTGCCAGTCATGCCAGTCAGTGAAAAAAAAGTAACCGTGGCCCTGTTTGCAGGTATTAATATTCGTTTTTTCGTCAATCTGATGCAACTTTTTTTTTATTTATACAGGACGTTAGAATGCAATTAAAAGTTTCAAATCAATTAAACTCAATTTATAAAAAGGCTAGCCTATTTTATGCATTAAATATAACTAATTTCCTTTATTTCTGATTAGACCATGCATTTTAGACTATTTTACAATTGTAATATGTGCATATGCTTTTTTAACATAACATTCGTTTAACAAATATTTTAGCACATCGAAAGTATTTAAGTGACCTGTTTTTTTTTTATTAAAACCTTTATGCAAAAGGATCAGAGGATAAATTATCGTAGGATAAACGTATCTTATGGAAAAACACCAATTGACGGGCTCTGCTTTCGGTTTTAAAAGAATCAAGCAGCTTTAAAAAATATAATTTGCTGAAGAGAAATGACAGGAAAAAAATAAAGAAAAAGATTAAATATATAGTGACTGTTAAAAGAACATTTCTCTTTAATATATTCTTTCGACTCCGAAACATCAGCTAAGATTATGATGAATGACGGAGTTTCTCTATTGCCTGCTTCAGCCTTGCCCTGCGTCCCGGTCCCGCAGGTTATGAACGAGGAGGCGGAGAGAATGCGCTGTTTAGTTTCGGCTTGATATATTTAAATAAAAACTAACACCGAACTGCTTTTAACACTCAAAAAGTTAAACTAAAATGCTCAACTCTTGTTGGTTGCACCTGCGGAATGCACAATGAACCTAACGCGCCATTATTTTAATTCTATATTCGTTAAGAATGAGCCATGAGATTGAGATTTTTGAAGGTGCTCTCTAGCGGCGAAGTTCCTGGCAGAGTAGCGAGTGAAAAAATGTGCATAAAGAAATTGGACAAGAGGAATAACATTTTAAATTATATAACAAGCATCGTATTCTTTCTAATCCTCGCCCAGTTTTAATACAAGTTGTGTTTTTTTAATATTTGTGGCTGGGAAGTTTATTAAGAATATATTTATAATTATATATTATTAAATAACTACATAATTATATATATATATATATATATATAGAGAGAGAGAGAGAGAGAGAGAGAGAGAGAGAGAGAGAGAGAGAGCAAAAAATTATTTTTATTATACTTTTAGTGATCTGCTTAAGGTAGGTCAATTTATTTTTTTTGCTTTTGATGAAGCAGCATTCAACTTAAGCTCTTTAGACCATGCCCCTGACCGTTTCTCAGTGTTTCGCCGCAATATCTTTAAATAAATTATTTATTTAGGCATATTTTCATTATTAATTTATTTTCATTATTCGTTTATTATTATGTACAATAATTCAGACATAAAATAAGATAGTAAAATATAATCAACAACGAAAATGTAAATAAAAACATAACATAACATAAATAAAAACATAAATGAAAAAGTCTTGTCTTAGTCCTATCAAAACGGCAAACACTAAAAGCAGGCTAAAAGACTGCTTTATTTATTTATTTATTTAAGACTACTGATTAGTATTGAATGTGTGTGTCATGTTAGTTGTCTTTTATTTCTTCAATTCCAAAACGAGTCCTCTTTGCACTTAAAAAGTTTACAATAAAGTGTGTTAACAAATTTTAAATGATTAATGAAGGACTTATAATGCTTTGACTTATTGTTTAATGTCATTTACAAGCACAGTAGCATATTTAAAGCTGCTGTAAAGGCTATTTCTTTCCGTTCGCATCCCGTCCCTTTGCGCCCCCTGGCGGCTTTTTCACAAACTGCGGTCCTACACTAAAAACAGAGCAGCAGTTATTTCAAACGGCGGCGGTATAAGCCCCGGCGGTAATAGTCACTTTGAACTCTCACCTACTGTATGTCATTCTGAGAATCATTCCTCACCAATACAGGTAAACTAAAACAGCGTTTAGTAGGCAAGGTATATAGGCCACTGGCTACTAATAATCCACCTGGCATGGATGACATTGCTGGCTGTTCCAAAGTTGTCAAACTTTCTGTAGGACAACAGCCTAGATGAACAGCTCCATCAAGAACAGCTACACTACCTGCTGGCACAACTTCAGGAGCAGTTCCCTTCAGCGTCACACATCCCATAACTTCAGTATTCATTTCCCTATGTCTAACACTCAGGATTTTAAGTAATGCTCGATATCCATTAAAAGCAGGACTTCAGGACAGCAGGTTTTCAAGAGCATTTTTGGCATAAAGAGCATCAAGAGAGTTGGTTCCTATGAGTACTTGGCACATGCATCAAATCAGGAACCACTAGGGCTAATGTGGCAATTTCTGCTTTCACTCCCAAGAACTCCTTAGGAAATGTCAGAGTGAGTTCTACATAACCCAAGTAAGGAACTGACTGCCCATTTGCTCCCTCTACCTTCAGTATAGACTCCAGCGACTTCATAGGGTGATTTGCAAGATGAGCTTGATAAAAGGAAAGTGGAATGGTGGTTACTTGAGAACCCGTATTCAGCAAGCAATTCACTGGGGTTCCATCAAAAATTACCTGAGCAGTACATTTTCTCCTAACCAATCCTCCGGATATCTTCTTCTGCATCTTTGCATCACAACACTTGTTAAACACACTATTAGGTTTGTCAGGGCATGTGGGTCCTATTCCAGTTTTTGTAAGCCCTGCTACAGAGACTGTTGGTAGTTTAACCGCGATGTTCCAACTTTTGTTCTTAAGATCCCACTGAGCCTGTTTCTCTCTCAGGTGACGTCGTTTGGCTTCTACATTGGAGGCATTTGGTTCGTTTTCACAATTTACAACAATATGCCCATCCTCTCCGCCGCGAGCAGATGTCAATCCACCACTGTTGGCTGATGTACTCTCTTCTCGCCTTGCCTGCTTGGGTTGTGACATTACCAGAGGACTCCTGAACTCGGATGTTTTTCCTGCCTGTTTCTTTGATTCTAAGACAATTAATTGTGTTTTTTAACTCTGCAACCTGTCTGGTCAGTTTAGCAACTTCTTCAGCCTCTAAGTTTCTGTTCAGGTTCTTTTGGGCACCTGTTGCTCCCGCAGTTTGAATCTGTGCTCGCAGTTCAGTGAGTTCCTTTTGTAGTGTCACATCCACAGCTTCGGAACAAGTGGACTGGCACTTTTGGTGAGTCATTAATTGCATGGAGGCAAGTTAAGCATGAATTTCTGATATTTGCTTCTTCATGAAATCAGTTTCAGTGGCTGCTCCAACAGTTGCATCAGGTGAGTGAACGAATAATTGATTAGTGGTAGCTCGTGACTTAGAAGAGGCTAAAACTTGCTTAGTCACTCCAAAATGACTCCTCATCCGATCTTCCTTTGAGGATTTCCTGTCTTCCTCGATCCTCAGATATGACTAATTCTGCATAGGATGGTGGGCTCATCTTCCTTCTTTCTAACTGGAGATTGGCAATTAAGCCATTATCCCAGCGGCCACAACAGAATTGTTTCAACAAATAGTGATCACGTTCACTCCCTGCAATACCACCTCTCCTCACAGCTGCACTCAACATCACTTGTAGACGATGTAGATAGCTGGATGGCTTTTCTCCCTGATTTTGCAGCATAGTCATGAATTTGCAAGTAACCCTTCTCCATCCTCCACAGAACCATACACAGACTCCAGCAACTCTAAATATACAAAGGGTGATGACTGTGGACTAACATGTGTGATTAAGTCAGCAGCAGGTTGTCTAGAATTCTTCTCGTACGGGACAGGTCGGAAATAGATGGATTGTCCAGAAGGAACACCACACTTGCACGCCATGTTTCAAAGTCTGGCTCGTGTGGTAGATGTGGAATTCTACCTGAGAAAGATCTGAGGTGCAAGCTCAACCACTACTCTCTGATCAATCATGTCCATGGTTAGAACTGGATGTGATATCCCTGTGGATAAAGCATGGTTAATTCCATCAACTTCAAAACTCCTTGGACAGGTTTTGGGTTCTTTTAGGTTCAATATAAAGCAATAAAGAAACATATGGTGAAGTATTTTTATCTCTACCTTCTTCCATTATAAGTGATGTGGCAGATGACCCATCATCATTGAACGAACAGTACGGAGTTCCCTAGTTTGGGAATCAGCAGCAAGACCTTCTTGTCCTTCATTAAATTTAGAAAGCTGTCCAGCATCTTTCTAAATTGACTGAATCTTTCTTAACTCCTCTTGAAGAACGTCTTGAAAGGATGCACCAGCAGCATTGGCAATTGCTTTCAGCTCATCCAGATGGCCTTTAGTAGTATCATCTTTAGCTACAGGTGAGTATACACTGCTTAGGGCACAGTGAATATGACATCAGCTTATGAAGTACTACCAACATTTAAAGGCAACAAAGGCTACAGATTTGTCATTGCAGAGCTTTGAGAAAATTCTATTATAGCCTGCTGATGAAATTCAAATGTTTCTCAACTATATCCATTATATTGGCACTTATATATCTTATTTTACAATAAAAATTCTCTTTGATTTGATTTTCACTGGGAAGTCCCTATTGTTGTCAGGCAATCGATCTCCTGGCTGAACTCACCAAGTTTTGTAGCGCTTACTCAGTGCAAATTATTATTTTAAACTTTTTTTAAATTTTTTATAAAAAACAATTAATCTGATTTAGTATTATGGACCAGCGTCTCAGAACAATAGACTTGGCCACTGAGAAAGATGCCACAACAACAGTGAACAGACCAACTCCGAGGATTAGGTTAGCATAAAACTTGTATTTTTCAAAGCACAATAAGTTGCTTAAATCAATAAAATAAAAAAATAAGAAATATATATGGAAAAAAACTTGAAACTAAAAATTAGCTTATTGAATCTCAATTGCTGTGTTCTTCAGGTGTAAAACCCTTGCTTTCCAGCAGCCTAAGCTCCTTCACACCACAAAATCTTCAACCTTTTAAATAAAAGTGTATCATATAACCCTTAAAGTTCTTTTTTCAGATATGTTTTTTTCACAGAATAGATTTCTAAAGAAAGAAAGAAAAAGGAAAAAAACTTAAAGTTACAGTCACTTGTATATCAGGAATAGATAAACGATGCAGAATATAGTTTTTTTCCTCTCTGTTCAAAAAACCCAGTTCAATAGAATGTCCATGAAGAGAGTTAAGTGTCTCTTGAATTGTTGAGGAGAAAAAATATTTTCCATCCAAAAAAAGGGAAATAGAAAAATGAGAAATGTCACTTTACTTCCTACCCGATTCAAAGCTCACAAACCAGTCTTTTTCCACAGAAAATTCTAGAACAGACTCATGGAGGGAGGCTCACCAGTCCAAACCCTCCACGGAATTTAGGGAAGGCCAGAACAGATCCAGATATCACATCCAACAGACGCCATCAACATGTAACAAATCATAACAAAACAAAAAACCTGACCTTGAACAGACAAGGTAACAAATAATCATTAATACCTACATTGTAACACAATACAATCTATTTCTATCGATGGATTTATGAGACTGAGAAGGATATGAAGTGAAAGAGATTATCTGTGCCTTTCTGTGAGTCAAAATGATCTCCTTGGTGAGTAAATTTGCTTATTAAAGTTGCAAATTAAATCTTTATTTTTGTTTTAAGAAGAAAAATAAAAGTAATTAAACATAAGTGTAATTTGTGCATGAAATATGTATTTAATGACGTAATTAAGTAAATGGAGGAAGAAAATAACAGCCAAAGACATTGTATGAGTAAGAAAATGTTCTTTATTTGCTGATTTCCTTGAAATATTCAAATTATACGAGTTTTTTGTAAAATGTGTAAGGTGCTTTATTTACAATATGGAGTTATCTAATGTGTTAACTATTCTAAAATATCATATATCGTTTCCACGGAGACAACAACACTGTGCTCGATCAGAAATCCATGCGAGAGTGCGCGCTGCTGCACTTCACTTAAATACGGCGTGCAAAACACCATGCTCAGTCGCAATTCCATGCGAGAGATCGCGCTGCTGCACTTCACTTAAAGGGCACCTATGGTGAAAAATCTACTTTTCAAGCTGTTTGGACAGACATATGTGCATGTATGGTGTATAGACCGTCATATTGGGGTGATATTAACACACCCAGTCCTCTTTTTTTCAATTTAGCAACATAAAAAAACGGGGGACCAATTGGAGCGGTTTTCAGATCGACCGCAACTTTACGTAGGAGTGCGGTCCCCCCGCCCACCGAATTGATTGACAGCTGCACGTATTAACATGTCCCGGTAGTCACGTGTATAATCATATAAACAAGACCAGACGTGCACAAAGCAACCGGGAATAAAAGGTGTGTTCAGTTCGTTAGGATCATCAATCGTTAATAAATGTGATCAAGAGTGAGTTTCACATGTTTAAAATGTTTTAAAACAGTGCACGTGTGTAATGAATTTTAGCGATTTAGCTTAGCTTTACTTCATCAGCACAGCCGCGTGTAAGAACAATTAAAAAGGAAGACGCTTCAGTCCCAGTTTGTGGACGTTAAATCAGGTTTATTTTGTACATTAATATAACAGATATCCATACAGCAGTGGAGATTAACCTGTATCCTGTCACATTTGCGTGCAAAAAGAGTGCAAAGCTGAACGGGCACTATGTCTGTCTGTGTGTGTGTCTACTGCGGTGTGTGTGTGCGCGCGTGAACTTTGTGTGACAATGCCATGCAACTGCACAATAAATACTGATTGGTAAAGTTCTTACTGTAGTATTTCTCACAAACACTACGTGAGATCTGCTTCCTTTAAGTCTGTCTGTTGTCTGACGCTGCCGAGGGAGGAGATTAAGGCACGTAGAAACGGTGGGCGGGGACCGTAGCCTTAAAGAAGCAGTACACCAAAACCGCCACCCAGTGAAAAAATTTATAAATAGGAATTTAATAAAAGCTATAAAAAAAAAAATCTGATGGGTGTTTTGAGCTGAAACTTTACACACACATACTGGAGACACAAAAGACTTATATTAAATATGAAAAAAGGGCTAACCTAGGTGCCCTTTAAACACCTCCTGTAAAACTCGGAAAACTAGTCCACGGTGCCGCATTTTGTATCCTTATTGGCCCTTCTTAGAATGAAAACGAAAATAAGGACACATATTAATCGAAAATTAATATTTTACACTACAAATGAAATCCTTTTCATTAGTTTTCAATACTTTTCCTATTATTATCTCTTTATATATTTTAACTGAATTATGTCATATTACTTTCTGGTAACCTTGGTTACAATAACTTTGGAAAAAGTGCTCACTGCTGATTTCTGTGGTTGCTTTGTTTCTCTGCCATTTACTTGTCAGTGGTGTGGCATTGCTAAATTACTTCATTTTTAATCAGAGAATAAGACTAGGCCTATTTACCTTATTCTTTGCATACGAGTGGGCGCAGCCATTTGAATTATTTTGGCTCGAGACTTCCGGTCTCATTCACTTCCATTCATTTTTAGACGTTAAAAACAGCTTGTTTTGCTGCTCTGTTGCAAACTGATATTTTCTTATTATATTATTCTACTTTGTCTGTATTGTCATGCAAACACTTGTTTGTAGAGTAACGCCTATTTCACACCGCAAGCGAAAGCAGTGCATGAGCAGAGCGTGTGCAGCGCGTATGGAGAGCAGAAGCAGCATGCAGGCGTTTGTCTTTCACACCAGCTGCGTCTGCAGCAAGCAGCTCTTCGGCAGCTGCTGCAGAGATCAATCTATCTCTGTCTATTTTTTCAAGTTACATATCTCTCTCTAAATATACAAATACCCTTTTAAAAAACTTTTCATCTGCACCAAGGCTCGCGACAAACTCCTATGCTGTTTCTTTAACCTGCATGTCTTTATTTTACAAATGATATAGATCATACAGTACTGTGTGCTTCTCAAGCTCTATGAGGAGTGTTATTCATGCCTGGTGCACTCAGAAGACAGTCACCTATGATATCATGTCATTTGGTTTGTGATTGCCAAGTTGTTGTAGGCCTAGTTATAATAATATTTATACAATATAGTTATAATGATATTTATACATGATCAAACAGTGTTACTTTCACCGCTTCAGTAATGTCCAGCGGCAGAATAACAGCTCGTGCAAAGGATGAGATGGACAAAAGTAATCAATGCATGCCCTTCTTTTACTTATTTTCGTCTTGTCAGGTTCACAGTGCAAACAGCTCCCGGGTGGAATAACTTGAGTAAACATTAAACAAAGCCAAATAAAACTTTCTTCCTCTGCTTCAGCTGCACAGCACACGGCGAGCTCACGTCATCCAGCATGCATGTCGAACTACACTACCCACAATACACTTCGCTATAGACTACAACCCCCGTAAATAAATATTTCAGGCCTAAATAAATGTTTGTTGCAGTTTTTAATTGTTTAAGTTCATTCATTTGATTGACTATATATAAATCAGTGGATATTATTACCACATTTATTGTGTAAAATTGCTACTTTTTACTGTCATTCAATGTGTTTTGGTCATTATCAATGCACTGTCACTTTAATTGAGCGTGAGCAGTGCTGCAAAAATAGACCCAGCGCCGAAACTATCGTGGCACTGCTGCTTCAGCTGAACTCACGCCTCGCACTGACGCGCTGCTGCTGCGTGTGGTATGAAAGGTCTAATCTGTTAACATGGACGCCGAAAAAACACGCGCTGCTCACGCGTTGCTGACGCTTGTGGTGTGAAACAGGCTTAAGTAGTGTGACCACTTTCTGCTGTTTATCCTAGTCAATTAATTCTCCCATAGACAGCTGAATCGGAAGTTCTAAAACAATCGCAAAAATGAGCACTTTCGCATTGAAGAATAAGGTCAATAAAGCCTATTATAGTTATTTCGCGTAATATTTAGTTATTTAGCTTAATTAATGTTATTTAAAAATATATAAATTATTTTGTGCTTTTTGGATTTAGGCATAGGCCGAGTATAAAACTTAGGGCCCTATCATACACCCAGTGCAATGCGGCGCAAGGCGTGACGCAAATGTTGTTTGCTAGTTTCAGCTCGGCGCAAGAGTCATTTTGATGTTTTGCACCACGCTGTTTAAATAGCAAATGCATTTGCTCTCATATGTGCGCCCATAGGCGTTCTGGTCTAAAAAAGGAGGCGCGGTGAGGCGCGTTGCTATTTTGAGGAACTATAGTAGACAGTTCAATAGACCAGATCAAAGCTAGTCTAAAGTCCAGCGCAGAGTGCGTTATTTGTGCGCCTCGCTTAAAAATTGCTTAATACACACAGGATGTACAGCAATACGCAAATATCTTTACAAATGAAAAAGAATTAGAGGATTAAAATATTACAAAAAATATAATTTTCTAGCCTATATAAATATAAAAACCATACTTTCATGCCTTCTTCCTCTCGGGGGGCTTTTTCAGCTTATTCATAACAATTTGCTTTTGTATAATGTTATTATTATTAGCAGTATTATTTATTATATGCACATTTATATTTGTTTTATTAAAAACAAGCTTAGATTTGCCCACCTGTCAGGTTTTAGATCATATGGGGCATAGTATGTGTATTTAGATATAACTCAGTTATTTGTTTTGAAAGAAATCTTTGCGCTTAATAAACTAAATTAATTATGTAGGCTAATGGATGTCTGTCCGTACAACACGTTTCCCTGTCCACGAGAGTGAAAGTGAAAGTAAAGAGTGAGGAGGCTCATCTCTCATTCTCACGGTGTAGATGCTCTGTTTAACTCGTTTTCTCGCTAGTGAAGCATTCAATTTTTCCGCTTACAAAGTCCACCATGTAAATAGCAAATGCGCTATGGCGCGATGCAACTGACACTTAAAGGGAATGTGAGATGAGACTCTGGTTGGTTTATTCTCAAAACACACCTATAACTCATTAAAGGGCACCTATGGTGAAAAATCTGTGTGTAGGTATTGTGTATAGACCGTCATATTGAGGTGATATAAACACACCCAGTCCTTTTTTTTTTTTCAATTTAACAACATAAAAACAGTTGACCAATTGGAGCGGTTTTCAGAGCGACTGCAACTTGACTTAGGAGTGCGGTCTCCCCGCCCACCAGTATTGATTGACAGGCGTGCATCACCATATCCTCAGTTTGTTGTTTCACGTCCGCCATTTTCAGAGTATGAGTCAATGCGATATCACTAAATCAATATTCTCCACGATCGCTTTAATCTGAATAGTTTTTTGCAACTTTAGGTGCGTTTGCAAACATGTGTACTTTTCATTGCGTCTACCTTAAACTTCAGCCGTTTGCATTTCTCGCAGTCACAGAAGCTCCCTGTCATCTTAACTAGGTGCAGCTGGAAAGTGCGAGTGCGTTGCCTCACGTGCGCCTCTCCATTGAAAGAAGCACCGCGCCATGCATTTTAGACTTCTAAACATAGGTTTCTATCAGGGTACACACAACGGTGCTTCAAGTTGGCTGCTGTCCGCGGTGCTCAGCCACGATTCGGGACACTTCATGTTTCTGCCGCGCCAGAGAGTGCCATCTGAATAGTTTCATTTTAAATAACATCTGAATGTGCGTGTCTGGTGTGCCGTGTCGCGGCTCTGAGCAGTGCATCCGATGCCTTAGTCAAAGTTAATTCAGTGTGCATGGTTATTAGTCTCGGTGTACAAGCTCTGCACTTTAAACTAGCACACAGTTGGCTGTAAAATTATACAAAGACACAAATGATTTTGAACTCTCTGCTTGGTCTGTGTCCGAGTCGTACATGTACGGCTGAATGCTGGTCCTCTCACTCATGTTGCTTCTCTCTGTCTGCCTGTCTGTTGCCAAACACAGAGCAGGGGAGCTCTTGGCTCCGCCCCCTTATTACGTTGGGCGGGAAGTCGAAACTAATTTTCATGTGAAGCAACACACCCCTAAAACAGCGACCTGTGTACACTCCCCCAAAATGACACTTTTTAACACATTATAATAAACAATCTGAACTGTGTTTTGAACTGAACCTAAACTGGCACACTCAGAAGTACCATAATATTAAAATTAAATCATAAAAAAGGAGTAAACTATGTGCCCTTTAAGAGAATAAGCTCAACCCTGTTAGACCATGCGCCACAGCGAAAAATAAAATAGCAAAAGTGGATTCTGACATGCCCATAATACTTTTGCGCATGGATCGTTAAAATAGAACCCTTAATTTTAATAACAAGTGCATACCACAAGGTATTTTTGTTGGTGTAAAAATATAAAAAAGTAGGCTATCATACTCATATTCTTGCCTTATTTATCTTTAATATAAATATAAAATTGTATACTATGCAATGCATGGTGCATCTAAGAAAAAAGGTGTACCAATTAAGGCAACAGAGCCCTTTATTGGATAGATTAATTGATAGATTGTTTGTGCATTTTAATAACATTGACACTACTTTTACGATTGATTAAACTAGGGATGCTAACAATTATTCGATTGATTTATTGTCAGTTACCCTTTAAACATGATAGACCTTATCGATGACCAATTAAGCATGGGAATTTTATAAGTTATGCTTTGCACTGTGAGACGCATCCCCGATTTCACACATTACATAATCAAGTGTGTGCAGTTTACATTACCTTAATTGTGCACATTCTTAAATTTGCATATTGGGGACACATAAAACCCTGTTATGCGCAGATCTCGTTTATGTCCGCTGGTGCTGCCGTTAATCCGCGGGTCAAGTAATCAAAAAGTAGGCCACATGACGTTTAATTATGAGTAGCAGATTATAAGACCAAACATTGGTTGTGCAAACTTTATTACTTCCTCTAAAATATCAAAGTGTTTCAAGCTATATTATCTTTTTATAGACTGGCATAGGCCTCAATACGCATCACGGCCAGACATTTATAGTTTATAGAAAAACGAGCGCTTAACTCATATTATTGAGATCATTATGTTGATCATATTGCATATTCAGTTAATTCTTTAGTAGTGTTGTAAATAATGTATTTTATTAATGGATTGTTTATAAGGACTAAGCTATTAAATACTGTAATTCTCCGAATGGAAAATGCTTGAGTGATTTGATAGTATATCATATCATTCAAAACTTTATTTATCATGTTTATGATCTGCCCCCCATCCTTCAATATAACAGATCGATTTATCAGATGATTTGTCATAGAAGAAATCTTAACAAAATGATTAAACAAACAAACAAAATGATTGTCTAAAAATTGACAATCAATAATTAATTTAGTATTGTAGGGGATCAACCTACGTTATAAGATCGATCAGTGTTTTTTAGCTCATTTCAATGAACCAGATCTTGAAGATTCGAATCATTGGTTTGACTCAATTGAGTCAGACTGAATCAGATTAGCAACGCAGTGGTGCAGTAGGTAGTGCTGTCGCCTCACAGCAAGAAGGTAGCTGGTTCGAGCCTCGGCTGGGTAGCTGGTTCGAGCCTCGGCTGGGTCAGTTGGCGTTTCTGTGTCTTTTCAGTCCAAAGACATGCGGTACAGGTGAATTGGGTAGGCTAAATTGTCCATAGTGTATGAGTGTGAATGAGTGTGTGTGGATGTTTCCCAGAGATGGGTTGTGGCTGGAAGGGCATCCACAGCATAAAAACTTGCTGGATAAGTTGGCAGTTCATTCCACTGTGGTGACCCCGGATTAAGAAAGGGACTAAGCCGACAAGAAAATGAAGGAATGAATCAGATTAAAAGAATCACATTTTATCTACCATTTGTCCCGCAATAGAAGATATCGTATCTTACCAATCTTGGTTATATTATTTCCATAGTTTCAAAGGTTTCAAATGTCCCGGGTTTGTGCGCGCAACTACTTGTGTTTCGTAGTCGCGTCATCATGAAACACCTAATGACTCATTATCAAGATGACTCGTTTGAAGCACTATGAGTCGACTCCTTTATAGATGAATCAATAGTTTTAAACACTGTACACTTACAGATTTAAGCCTTAGCTGGATATTTCACTTCACTTAAAGCTGTGTTACACATTACATGGAAGGGCATTGTCAAAAGCCCAATATGGGCTCTTTAAGAGGTTTGCATGGAAAGTTCGTGGCGGCACGGTGTCCGAACAGGTGAGAGGGGGCAAGTGAGCAACAGCGAGCTCGAGCCAGCTAATGCAAAAAGCAATGTTTTCTTGTTGCAGGGTGTTTTTAACCTGGTTTGGTCCATCCCCATGGCACTGTCTTCCAATGAGCAGTTGCCATGAAGAGCAGGACCACGCCCCATACCGTCGTAGTAAGGGTCAATCATTAACAGACTGCATGTTGATTTCACGTGGTAAAATCTTGCAAGATTGAAACTACCTTACATCAAATGTTACTAAACGAATACTGTTAGTACTTCTAGTTTTCATTTACACCAATGTATTGCAAATGTCACTAGCTTTCGTTCCATACCAGACATCAAACACTTCAGACACACACAGATCATTTTAATATAAGGGTTAAAACATTGATTAAACTGGTTGGTTGGAATAAACACAGCATATGAGGAAAACCATGGCATATTATTCAAAGATACATCTGCCTTAGTTCTAACATTTTAAGAGATTGTAATTCAGTCGTATGCATTCATTTCTCTTTGTCTCTACGAAATTGTACATCTGGCAGGATGTGCCCAAGGTGAGCACCCATGTAGAGGAGTCGTTCAAAGGAGTCAATTAGTTGAGTTTTCCCGCTGAAAATCCTGTAAAGCCCCATTGTTAAATGATTAAATCATTTGCTAAGTTGGCTGAAGGGTACCTGAAACATCTGCGACCAAAGTATTGGTGCAGCTATTCAAGTCAATTGGAGCTCTTTTATCATGATGGTATTAGGCCTCGATGTTCCATCCAGTTCAATGACTAAGACAATTTGCGCTTGACCAAGATTTCAGATTCAAACTCGTGTTCATCACTGCAATATGCCTGTGAGTTTCTTTAGTATAAATACAAGTTTTCGTAACAATAACCTAAACCGAAACATCCCTTTGTACATGAAAGAGCAGGTTCTCAGTAATCTTTAAGACAAGCTCGTGGCATCAGAAACAACTCTCGCTTATGACGTCTGCTTCACAGGCATTTCCCGTTGTATGCGTCACCGTCACATTTGTACACATGCTTTAAATTAATGCTTTTTGTCTCCCTAATTCATATAATAAAGAGAACGATAAAATAACATTATTAACCATTTAACTGTAAATGTTTCTGTTCAGAACCATTAAAGTTTATCTTTTTTTTGTTTTTCATTTCTGTTCCTGCAAAACTACATTCATTTCCGGTTTTTGTTTCTGTTCCTTGAACCGGTTCGGAGCCCTGATTCTGACTGATGGAACCAAATCTCTGTATCCCTGTGCGGCAAGTAAGAAACCACTGTCAGGTTTAGATAATGGAGTGCTTGGCACCGGGATAGGGCGTCAGCATTTGCATACATCTTTTCGATATATGACCGTCCATTCAAATGGATCCAAATCAAGGGCCCAGCGGGCTCTTCTCCCAGTGCGATCGCTGTTAATTGGTATTTTTCTTAAGTCCATGAGAGGTTTGTGGTCCGTAATGATGAAAAAATGCTGTTTATACAGAAATGTCTCACAGCCCAGACTATGGCCCAGAGTTCCCTATTAGACGTTGACCACTTCCTTTCAGCTTTTGTTAGGACATGACTGGCATATGCGATCACTGTTTCATGACTCCCTTTTTCCTGGGCTAGAACAGCTCCAATAGTGGATGCAGAGGCATCTGTGTACAGAAGAAATGGTTGATACAATAGGTTGGTCTGGGAAAGAAACAATAGGTGGGTGAGACGGGGCATGCTTCAATTAGGTAAATGCCTCATTACATTTAGCTGTCCAACTGAATCTAGTATTTTCTCTGTCAATTTATGGAGAGGGACTGCATGGTGAGCAAAATCTTTTATAAATTTCCTATATTAGGAACATAATCCCAAAAATGACCTCACTTTAGTAGGTGAGCGTGGTACAGGTCAATCTTGGACACTATGAACATTCCTTGGATCAGGTTTTATCCCATCTTTAGATACAATGTGGCCAAAGAACTGAGCCTCCCTTTTGGCAAGAGAGCATTTGGAGGGATTGAGTTTTAACCCACAGGACTTGAATCTGGTAAACAATTCCTCCAATTGCTGAGGGTGGTCATTAAATGTCTTACTGAAAATAAGAACATCAACCAAATACACCAAGCATGTTTTCCATGTCAGACCACGAAGCACAATTTTTATCAAACTTTGAAAGGTTACTGGAGCATTGGTCAGACCCATCGGCATAACTTTAAAATGGTACAGCCCATCACCTGTGGTGAAAGTGTTTTTTTCACGGTCTTCTTTTGCCAGTTCCTCTTGTCAATAACCATGCTGATGGTCTATTGTGGAGAACCAAGTAGATCCTGACAAAGCATCCAAAGCGTCATCAACTCTAGGTAGAGAATGAGAGTCTTTTACGGTTATCGCATTTAACTTCCTTTAATCTAAGCAGAATCGTCATGTTCCATCCTTTTTACGCACCAACATTACGGGTGCTGCCCATGGGCTATAACTTTCTTCAATGACATCTGCTTTTAAAAGTTTTGTCACCTGTTGCTGTATTTTTTGTCTTTGTTCAGGAGTAACACGGTATGGCATTTGTTTAATTGGCATGGCCTCCCCGGTCCGAATTCAATGTTTAATCATACCTGTTCTCCCTCTGTCATTAGAATCCTTATTAAAATGTCAGAGTACTTAATCAACAGCTCTTTTAGGGATTTGCAACTTAAGATGCAGACAGATCTAAATTATCAATGGATACAGAGGGGGTAGCGGCAGAAGGATCGGATAGAATATTACAACATTCTCCCTCGAAAAATTTGAGTCAAGAGAAGGATTTTACAAGATGGCGCCGATGACGATGGCCACCTCCGTGTCGTGCTCTGCAGTAGTGTTTGTGTTTTTGTTAGTTTGTCCTGTCTTAAGTCACATTCCTACAATTAGTTTCACCAGAGACGAATTGTTGGACATTTGGGCACATACACCACCAAATATTTTTTCATACTTGGATTTATCTGATGTTCTGTTGGACATTGTAGTCGGCGGAGCCACAGTGCTGCTCAAACGCTTTCAAGCGCGCAGACGAGGAAAGCGTGCAGGCGCGCTTGTGAAACTCAGACAGCGCGGATTTTGGATCGAATTGCCTAGCATCCATCTGGCAAATGTCCGCTCTCTACCCAACAAAATAGACGAACTCATTCTGCTCTCTCAGACAAACAGGGATTTTCTGCATTCAGCTGCTCTGTGTTTCACGGAAACCTGGCTGAACGACACCATACCGGACAACGCGCTTCACCTACCGGGCTGTTCAGAGCGGATCGCGATGAAGAATCAACGCGGAAATCGCACGGTGGCGGGACGTGCTTTTACATCAATGAAAGGTGGTGTACAGATGTAACAGTTTTAAAGAAGATGTGCTGTCCAGATCTCGAAGCACTGTTTATTAACTGTAAGCCTTTTTACTCCCCGCGCGAGTTTTACTCGTTCATCCTCGTCAGTGTTTACATTCCTCCGCACGCGCACGCGAGCCTGGCGATACAGAAACTAGCTGATCAGATCACGGTGATAGAGCAACAACACCCGGACTCTGTTTTAATCATTCTCTGGGATTTTAACAAAGCAAAACTATCTCACGAACTGCCAAAATATAGACAGCATGTTACATGTCCCACAAGAGACAGTAACATATTGGATCACTGCTATACCACAATAGGGATGCATACCGCTCCGTCCAACGAGCAGCTTTGGGACACTCTGACCATTGTTTTATTCATCTCATTCCAACCTACAGGCAGAAACTGAAAACAGCTAAACCTGTATTAAGATCAGTGAAAAGATGGACTAACGAAACAGAGCGGGATCTAGAAGCCTGTTTCGACCTCACTGACTGGAGTGTTTTTGAAGCTGCTGCAATCGATCTGGATGAACTCACAGAGACTGTAACATCTTATATCAGTTTCTGTGAAGACGTGTGCATTCCTACCAGGACTCAACTCACATTCAACAATGACAAACCATGGTTCACTGTAAAACTCAGACAGCTATGTCAGGCCAAGAAGGTTGCTTACAGGAATGGGGAGAGAGCCTTGTATAAGCAGGCCAAATACACACTGAAAAAGGAGATCAGAGTCGCAAAAAGGAACTATTCTGAGAAACTAAGGAGTCAGTTCTCTTCCAGCGACTCAGCATCCATGTGGAAAAGCTTAAAAAACATCACAAACTACAAGACACCATCCCCCAGCACTGTAGACAATGAAGGACTTGCAAATGACCTGAATGAGTTTTACTGCCGGTTTGAGAAAACCCTCCACACCCACTCTGAACTGCTCTTCACGCCACCATTAACACCTCCACCACCTCCCCGCCTCCCCCATACCTGCACTTCAGTTCAGTGAAGATGAGGTGCCCCAGGTCTTCCGGAAACAGAAGAGGAAAAAAGCATCAGGCCCAGATTTTATAACACCAGCCTGTTTAAAATCCTGTGCTGACCAACTGGCCCTGATCTTCAACAGATCACTGGAGCTGTGTGAAGTGCCCTCCTGCCTCAAACGCTCTACCATCATCCCCATCCCAAAGAAACCCAAACTTACAGGACTAAATTACTACAGACCGGTGGCACTAACATCTGTGGTCATGAAGTCTTTTGAAAAACTGGTGCTGGCCCACCTGAAGGACATCACTGGACCCTCACTGGACTCTCTTCAGTTTACGTACAGAGCAAACAGGTCTGTGGATGATGCAGTAAATATGGGACTGCATTATGTTCTGCAACACCTAGACAGACCAGGGACCTATGTGAGGATCTTGTTTGTTGACTTCAGCTAGGCGTTTAACACTATCATCCCAAAACTTCTCCTGCCCAAAGTAACTCAGCTCTCTGTGCCCACCTCTGTCTGTCAGTGGATCAACAGCTTCCTAACTTACAGGCAGCAGCTGGTGAAGCTGGGAAAATTCTCATCTAGTATCCGCACAATCAGCACTAGCGCCCCCCCAGGGGTGTGTCCTCTCCCAACTGCTCTTCTCCCTGTACACGAATGACTGCACTTCAAAGGACTCCTCGCTCAAAACAGTGGAGATGATAGTGATTCAGGAGAAACGCCCCTGCTTTTCCCCCACTGAGCATCATGGACAGCATTGTGGCAGCAGTGGAGTCATTCAGGTTCCTGGGCACCACCATCTCTCAGGACCTGAAGTGGGACACTCACATTGACTCCATTGTCAAATTAGCTCAACAGAGGCTGTACTTGTCAGCTGAGGAAGTTTAACCTTCCAAAAGAGCTGCTGAAACAGTTCTACACCTCCATCATTGAATCAGTCATCATTCACTCATGAATAACTATCTGGTTTAGCTCAGCTACTAAATACGATCTCCATCTCCAAAGACTACGTCGAATATTTCAGACTGCTGAGCGAATCACTGGCAGAACCCTTCCTACTCCCCAAGAACTGTACTTATCCAGAGCGAGCAAAAGGGCTGCCAAAATCACTCTGGACCCCTCACACCCAGCACACTGCCTCTTTGAACTTTTACCTTCTGGTCGACGCTACAGAGCACTGCGCACCAGAACAGCCCGACACAGAAACAGTTTCTTCCCTCAGGCAATCGATCTCATGAACACTTGATGATAATAATTGTGGAACCAACATCACTACTTGCTATACACTTTTATACACATATAAACTTATTTAACAACACACTTTACATGCCAATTTGCACATAACAGCTGCTCATTTAACGTTGTATATAGTAATATAGCTGTACATACACTTGTCAATTTGTATATTTGCATTCACTACTTACTTATATTTTTTTTAAATATATTTATTATCTGTTTTTTGTCCTGTCTCTGTAATGCTGTTGCACTGTAGAAGCTCTGTCACGAAAACAAATTCCTCGTATGTGTGAACATACCTGGCAATAAAGCTCTTTCTGATTCTGATTCTAAAAGAAATTGAAACTCATCAAGGTGCTGGCCGGCATGGAGTTCGATGTCTTCCTCTGTGGTATTCAAAACCCGCACTGTAGTCAGGCCATTTCGAACCTTGCTGAGGGTGTGTGCAACAGCCACACTACTAGCCGTGTTTGGTTCCAGGACACCTGTGTAGGCTGTTGGCACAGGAGAAACAGCTGTTGCTCCTGCAACACATGCTATGACAACCATTTCTCTCCAAGGCGGTAGATGCAAGCACAGAAACATTACAACAGGCTGCAGCTTCATGACCTGTAGAGATCAAGGAAAGCTCAAAATTCCATAAGGACATTTTCTCATTTGTCACATCAATCAGAGCATGATGCTTTTGTAAGAAGTCCCAGCCCAAGATAACAGGATGGTGTATGCCCCTAACAACCTGAAAATCATCCCAGATAGCAAGAACATTTGGGCCAAATGTGGGTGATAGCTGGAACATGTGGCTGAGGTATGGCATGGCTGAACAGATATGGGCCAGATTATTACCATATATGTTTTGCCATACATTCAGAATAGGCGGGAATGTTCTTCTGGTTCACAGCTCCTTTTGGAGTATGTGGGCATAACAAAAAACACATAAGAGCCAATGTAAAACATTGACTTTAGGATTGCATTTGGAAAACAAGCGGAACAGGTGTATCGTTAGCAGACATCTGCCACACCACACTTCAGTTGCCAAGTCTACCATGCAAGCTTAACATTCTTCCCGCCTGTCATTTGCTTCAGGTAAGTGATAATTTGGCATTTAAAGCGATTTTACTTAAATATTCATTATTATATGTAAAGGTTAGGACTCATTGAGTGATTGGTTATTCATTTAATTGAGAAATGCATTGAGTTAAATAGTATTTTCCTCTTTAAACATGGTGTTTATTTAACGTTAGTGCTCCAACAGTTTTCTGATTAAATTAACATTAGCATTAAAATTATTGTCAATTTCCAATGACCATAGAATATGGTTTATTTATTATAGATAAATAGCAATTTGTGAAAACTTTCAGTCACGTTTCAGTGTGGTTTAGTAAGGTTTAAAATAAAAGTGGTCCCATTAGGCCTAACATGATAGTGGAAGCCAGTAGAAAAAGTGTCTTATAATTGTAAAATGAACTAACAATGTGAGTATAATGTTCTGTACAATATAGAGCCGAAACTCAACAACAAACATTTATAAATCAATGAATTTTTGTTGTCTAATGGTCATTTGATATCATTAAATGTAATGTAACTGACTTCAATGACCCAGACTGACCAGCGTGGGTCTGTAACGAAGACAGTTTTCAGCTCTTCTGGGTTCAGTTCAGTTCAAAAGAAGAAGAAACCTTTACTCCTAATAACACACTGGACAACAAAAATGACAGCACTTAATCATAGCGATGTGATAATGGCACAATGTAATCTCTGCATTCGTCACTTTAACCACAGTACGTTCATTTATATTAAATTTCTACAATAGATTTAAAGCAAACATAATTACTGTATTAATCCTAAAGAAATAAGAGTGAAAAGTTTAGAAGTTATTAAGCTGCTCAAATATAAATGTAAAAATAATATTATTGCATGTGTAAGTTTGGTTTTCAAAGATTAACCTATGTTAGCTCTATTTTGTTCGTTTTAACAATTAAAAGAATAGTTCGCACAAAAATGCAATTGTAATCAATTACTCTTTCTTTATTGTTTAATTTCTTCTTTTGAACACAAAATAATATATTTTGAAGAAACCTGGAAACCTGTAACAATTGACTTCAGTAGTATTTGTTTTTCCTACTATGTAAGTCAATGGTTACAGGTTTACAGCTTTCTTCAAAATATCATCTTTTGTGTTTAGCTGTGGAAAGACACTCATAAAGGTTTGGAACTATGTGAACTTTATTACACATTAGCTATAGCAATGCTAATGCGAAACACAAAGGCAATGCTATAGGAAAATGGGAAAAATGAAAAATTGAAAAATGAAGTCAAGTGCAAGCTAGAAGATAATGACCTGCTTGGGTTAATGTTCACAAAACTTGAACACTGCGCAGAAAATTTTAAACTGATTTTAAGCTTAACTGGGAGAATCATTAACAATTTATTGTAATTGTTTGGATAATATATATATATATATATATATATATATATATATATATATATATATATATATATATATATATATATATATATATATATAATAGAAAATATATAACATTTGAATAAATATTTAAAAATGTAATAGATTACATGTATTTAGTTTCACCACACAGTTTAGCATTTTGATTTGTATTGTAATTTTGCAGATGTACCTCCAGGTTTTATTGCTGATCATATTATTTCTTCTTCACTGCAGGTGCCGTCAGACAGAACCCCCTCACTCCCCCTATTGAGCGTAAAACATAAATATTTCTGTGAAATTCAGTCTACAGTATGTCCAGTCTCTAAAGAACTTTCCACTGCTTTTAACTCGACCAGCAACTTGTTCAAGCACTTGAACAGAAAGCATTGTAGGAAAAAAACTCATCATCAAGGAGGACACTGGCACCCAGAAACACAGCAGCCCAACTCACCCTAAACAGGCTAAATTGGACTTTTGTGCAGGATTGGGAGTGAAGGTATCTTCTGAATGTGAAGAGAAGTGTAGCTGCTTATGCCGTTCACATATCTCATCTTTTGTGTGCAGGATCGCATTGGGATTGCATATTGTGTACGCTCACATTTCCCAAGTTCACCCACTTGAAAACCACGAGTCACACGGCAAGAACTGATGGATCAGCTTCAGGCTTTGTTTGGAATATACATTTCTGTAGTCTAATTACCTCAGACAAACTCAGAATACAAACACTGCAGTGCTTTTTCATACTATGGATGTCAGTGGTTACAGGTATCTAGTTTTCTTCTAAAATGATTTGTGTTAAAAAAACAAGACTAATAGGTTTGGAACAAGTGAATGAAGAGAGAAATTTAGGTTTTGTGTCCACGACTCGTGACTCACAAGCTCACTACTGTCACCTGCTGTGGTGCCCTGTGAGCTCCGAGCGGAAGTATGTGAAGTATGTCAGAATGTTTCCCGTGCCGCCGTGCGTAATTGTGTAGTGGACCCTGAATGGGTTCACTAACAGGTGTGGGATGCCCAACACCACCAACAAAAAAAACAAAAAACAAAGAGTTCTCAAAAAATGATGGCCTTGTCCCGGAGGTGTAAAAAAGATGGTTTATTTACAAGGAAACGTAAAATAGTCCAGTGCAGATAAACGTACAGTGACCTATTTCCCAAAAAGGTATGTACAAAAAAAAAAAAAAAAGTAGCAACTCAAATAAACAAAACAAAATACGATATTTACAACACAAAACAATATATCTACAATGTATTAGAGAGAAACTTATCTACGTCACACAGACACTAGATAACAGGAGGGATTGCTTACGGTTCTGCCACAACACGCTCGCTAGCCAGGTAAACTGACCCTGTTTCTGAGTCTGCCATCTCCTCTTAAAGGATAGACTCCGTCCCCCTTTTTCGGAGCGTACCATAAACAGGTAATTTCAGGTAAGTGTCTACATTACAACATACAGTAGGTGAGAGTTCAAAGTGACTATTACCGCCGAGCCTTATACCGCCGCCGTTTGAAATAACTGCTGCTCTGTTTTTAGTGTAGGACCGCAGTTTGTGAAAAAGCCGCCAGGGGGCACAAAGGGACGGGATGCGAACAGAAAGAAATAGCCTTTACAGCAGCTTTAAATATGCTACTGTGCTTGTAAGTGATATTAAACAATAAGTCAAAGCATTATAAGTCCTTCATTAATCATTTAAAATTTGTTAACACACTTTATTGTAAACTTTTTAAGTGCAAAGAGGACTCGTTTTGGAATTGAAGAAATAAAAGACAACTAACATGAAAGCACAAACATTCAGTACAAATAAGTAGTCTTAAATAAATAAATAAAGCAGTCTTTTAGCCTAAATGTTCAGTGTTTGCCGTTTTGATAGGACTAAGACAAGACTTTTTCATTTATGTTTTTATTTATGTTTTTATTTACATTTTCACTGTTGATTATATTTTACGATCTTATTTTATGTCTGAATTATTGTACATAATAATAAACAAATAATGAAAATAAATTAATAATGAAAATATGCCTAAATAGATAATTTATTTAAAGATATTGCGGCGAAACACTGAGAAACGGTCAGGGGCATGCTCTAAAGAGCTTAAGTTGAATGCTGCTTCATCAAAAGCAAAAAAAAATAAATTGACCTACCTTAAGCAGATCACTAAAAGTATAATAAAAATAATTTTTTGCTCTCTCTCTCTCTCTCTCTCTCTCTCTCTCTCTCTCTCTATATATATATATATATATATATATATATATATATATATATATATACATATATATATATATATATATATATATATATATATATATATATGTAATTGTGTAATTATTTAATAATATTCTTAATAAACTTCCCAGCCACAAATATTAAAAAAACACAACTTGTATTAAAACTGGGCGAGGATTAGAAAGAATACGACGCTTTTTATATAATTTAAAATGTTATTCCTCTTGTCCAATTTCTTTATGCACATTTTTTCACTCGCTACTCTGCCAGGAACTTCGCCGCTAGAGAGCACCTTCAAAAATCTCAATCTCATGGCTCATTCTTCACGAATATAGAATTAAAATAATGGCGCGTTAGGTTCATTGTGCATCCTGCGGGTGCAACCAACAAGAGTTGTGCATTTTAATTTAACTTTTTGAGCGTTAAAAGCAGTTCGGTGTTAGTTTTTATTTAAATATATTAAGCCGAAACTAAACAGCGCATTCTCTCCGCCTCCTCGTTCATAACCTGCGGGACCGGGACGCACTGCTGAAGCAGGCAATAGAGAAACTCCGTCATTCATCATAATTTTAGCTGATGTTTCGGAGTCGAAAGAATATATTAAAGAGAAATGTTCTTTTAACAGTCACTATATATTTAATCTTTTCCTTTCTTTTTTTTTTAAAATCTTTTTCTTTCTTTTTTCCTGTCATTTCTCTTCAGCAAATTATATTTTTTAAAGCTGCTTGATTCTTTTAAAACCGAAAGCAGAGCCCGTCAATTGGTGTTTTTCCATAAGATACGTTTATCCTACGATAATTTATCCTCTGATCCTTTTGCATAAAGGTTTTAATAAAAAAAAACAGGTCACTTAATTACTTTCGATGTGCTAAAATATTTGTTAAACGAATGTTATTTAAAAAAAGCATATGCACATATTACAATTGTAAAATTGTCTAAAATGCATGGTCTAATTAGAAATAACGGAAATTAGTTATATTTAATGCATAAAATAGGCTAGCCTTTTTATAAATTGAGTTTAATTGATTTGAAACTTTTAATTGCATTTTAACGTCCTGTATTAATAAAAAAAGTTGCATCAGATTGACGAAAAAACGAATATTAATACCTGCAAACAGGGCCACGGTTACTTTTTTTCTTTGACTGGCATGACTGGCAAACGCGTCAGAAAAAAAACTGCTGAATCTCTGCGAATATTTGGTTAACTTATAAAACAAATGTCTGGTTTAGTGATGTTAGTAATGCATAGAAAAATGCAAAGCAGAATTCTCCTGAGCTCATTAAACCACTGATAACAGCGACGGAATCACTGGCCCACCACGTTTTTACGAACATATTTTATTTATTAAAGGTATTATTTCATTGACCTGAACATAACCATTTATAATATAATTACTAACCCATCGTCTAAAGCAGGCAACACTCTATTCAGCTATGTTCTGTGTTTTTACTTAAAAATATTTTCGTTTTGGCGAATGCTTGGAGCGTAATATAGATATTTTAAATAACAGGTAGCCTAGTTCAGTTCAGAAGTTGTTGTGCATAGAAACATTAATTTTCATAAGGCCCCATATTTAATGCGGTTTCGTTTTTAAACACATAGGTTTTGTTACGCCATCCGTCCTATGTCGGAGTTTTGGATTTTGTGTATTCATGTTTGTGAAAAACACTTAAAAGTGGAGACCCCTTCCCCCTTCTCATAACCAAAAGCTTGTCTGTCAGGTGTTAATGGGCATCAGTGAGGCCGAAATCATGTCGCGTTTTCACTGTCGGGCTAGCTTGCAGCATGTCACGCAAACCCTGCCCCCAGAACTTCCCCGGAATTAGATGTTGCATATTATTCTGTGATCTTAAGGAAAGTGTTAAGTAGACTATTTAAGTGTCTTTAATATGGTGTATAGATTATTATGCGTTATTGAAACATCAAGGGGGACGCAGCAAAGTCACTTATAAATTAAAATTGTATTATTTTATGCAATTTTATTATTTTATGCAACAGCCTTACATTTAAAACAGAAACTTAACGGCGATTATAATCAAAAAGAACTCAGCCTATAAGGCTAGATGTTTTCTTTCCCTTATTTATTAATTTATTTGTTCATGTGTTTGGGGTCAAATTATGGTACATCATCATTAACCTGCAGGCTGCATTCTGCTCACAAGGCTGCGAGAAAATAAAAAATAAGAGTGAATCTGCGGCAAAATAACGAGTAAAAAGAGTGAGGCTATGGTCAAATAATAAATTAATGAATGAAAAAAGTGCGACGGCTGAGAGTGCGAGCAGCTAGGGACCCAGCCCTCGCGGCCAAAACACGGACCGGCCCACCGGGAATTCTCCCGGTCCTCCCGATTATCCAATCCAGGCCTGTGCTAACGTTATATCTAAAAAAAAGTGAGTGGGACATGTCCCCCCTGTCCCCCCCCAGGGAATTGCGCCACTGATTTAGACCATGCGCCTGACCGTTTCTTAGTGTTTCACCACATGTACCACATGAACATCTCTTTACATTTAGGCTAAAAGACTGCTTTATTTTTTATTTAGGCATACTTAGAATATTTATACTGAATGTTTGTGCTTTCATTTCAGTTGTCTTTAACTTCTTCAATTCTATTTTTCAAAAATTCAATTCAATTCAATTCACCTTTATTTGTATAGCGCTTATACAATGTAGATTGTGTCAAAGCAGCTTCACATAAAAGGTCACAGTAAATAGGAACAGTGTAGTTCAGTTTGTAGTGTTTAAGTTCAGTTCAGTTTAGCTCAGTTCAGTGTGGTTTAATAATCACTACTGAGAGTCCAAATACTGAAGAGCAAATTCAACGATGCGCAGCTCTACAGATCCCGAACCATGGAAGCCAGTGGCGACAGCGGAGAGAGAAAAAAAACTTCACTAAAGGCGGAAGTGAAGAAAAAAAACCTTGAGAGAAACCAGGCTCAGTTGGGCACGACCATTTTAATTTCTCCGCTGGCCAAACGTCTTGTGTAGAGCTGCAGTCTCAGTGGCGGAGGCTGGAAGCAGGCCTCAGCGAAGACTCGTCTGTCTCTGGAGCATCACAGGAATCAGTCTCATGTTCTCCACTCTTCCATGACCATCACAGTAGCTGCTCAAGATTCGGCCAGGTCCAGGATATAAAAAACCTTGGGATCATCTCGTCGTTGGTCTTGGATCTAATCAGTGACTCTGCATAGTCTGAGGGCCTCGGGAAGAGTATCCCCAGGTGGAAATGGAGAATAAAGAAAATAATTAGCATAGCTGATGTTCACAGTGTATATCAACAAGATGCATAATCTGCGTGGAAGCCCCCTAAGTGGTGCACTAAGTGTATGCTTTACTGAACAGATAGGTCTTTAATCTAGTTTTGAATTGGGAGAGTGTGTCTGAGCCTCGGACGTTATCAGGAAGGCTATTCCAGAGTTTAGGAGCTATAAATGAGAAAGCTCGTCCTCCTTTACTCGACTTTGCTATTCTAGGTACTACCAGAAGCCCTGAGTTTTGAGACCTTAGAGAGCGAGTTGGATTGTAGCGAGACAGAAGATTGGTTAGATAAACAGGAGCTAGATTATTTAAAGCTTTATATGTAAGAAGCAATATTTTAAATTCAATACGAAACTTAACAGGCAGCCAGTGTAAGGAGGATAAAATTGGGGTGATGTGATCAAATTTTCTAGACCTGGTAAGAACTCTGGCAGTTGCATTGTGTACTAATTGAAGTTTTTTAATAGAGGATGCTGGGCAGCCAACAAACAGAGCATTACATGGACTAGCTTTTCTGCATCTGAGATGGATAGAATACTTCGTAACTTAGCGATATTTCTCAGATGAAAGAAAGCAGTTTTTGTGACATAGGATATATGATTTTTAAAAGTTAAATTGCTGTCTAATATGACACCCAGATCTTTTATAGTAGAGCTAAAGCTAACTTTGTATCCCTCTAATTGTAGGTCGAGTTGTGAGATCTGCTGTGTACAGGATTTAGGCCCAATAAGTAATAATTCTGTTTTGTCTGAGTTTAAGAGAAGAAAATTGTTGGTCATCCAGTCTTTAACATCTTTAATACACTCAGTTAGCTTGGACAGATTAGACGTCTCGTCAGGTTTAGTTGAAATATATAATTGAGTATCATCTGCATAGCAGTGAAAGCTGATCCCATGTCTTCTAATAATGTCTCCCAGGGGTAGCATGTATATTGTAAACAGCAAAGGGCCTAAAACTGATCCTTGAGGCACCCTGTATTTTACTGGGCTGATTTGTGAAGGCTGTCCATTAATATTCACAAACTGGTAACGGTCAGATAAGTATGACTTGAACCATTGTAGGGCATGTCCCTGGACACCTGTAGACTTTAAGCGATTAATAAGGATACCATGGTCAATGGTGTCAAATGCCGCACTAAGATCGAGTAGAACTAATAGCGAGATGCACCCTTGGTCAGCAGCTAAGAGTAAATCGTTGGTTATTTTCACTAATGCAGTTTCTGTACTGTGAAGAGCTCTGAAACCTGACTGAAACACTTCAAAAACATTGTTGGTCTGCAGAAAGGAGCATAATTGAGCAGAAACAACTTTTTCTAGTATTTTAGATATAAATGGAAGGTTTGAAATAGGCCTATAATTAGCTAAGTTGCTGGGTTCCAGTTGTGGTTTCTTAATAATAGGTTTAATAACAGCTAACTTGTAAGGATTTGGAACATGGCCTAAAGATAAAGAAGAGTTGATAATGTTAAGAAGAGGTTCTCCTATAACAGGTAGCAATTCTTTCAGTAACTTTGTTGGAATTGGGTCCAATATACACGTAGCTGATTTAGAGCTATTTATAATTTTGTCTAGCTCTTCCTGTTCTATGATTTTAAAGCACTGTAGGTTATTTAGATTCAGAGGCGTGTTTACTGGATCTGAAGTATAAGGCGGTGCAGAAAGTTTAATATCTCCTATTTTCTGTCTAAAGCCTTCTATTTTATCACTGAAAAAATTCATGAAGTCATCACTACTAATTTGCGGTGGAACGTTTTGTTCCAAAGATGACAGATTATTTGTTAATTTAGCAATGGTGTTAAATAAGAATCTAGGATTTTTATGATAATTTTCTATCAGTTTGTAGAGGTGCTCAGCCCTGGCAGATTTTAAAGCCCTCCTATAGCTGGACATACTGTCTTTGTATGCAATTCTAAAGACTTCTAATTTAGTTTTTTTCCATTTACGTTCCAGGGCACGGGTTGCTGTTTTGAGAGCGCGGGTATGACTATTATACCACGGTGTAGTTTTATTCTCTCTAGCCTTTTTTAGTTTGATGGGTGCCACAGTATTTAGAGTGCTAGTAAAGATGGCATCCATACTGCTGGTTACTACATCAAGGTCATTTGCGTTTGCGGGTGCATTTCGAAGTAGAGAAAGATCAGGTAAGTTATTTATAAATTCATCTTTAGTGGATGGAACAATAGTTCTACTAAGGCGATATATCGGAGCGGATCTGCTAATTTCAGGTAAACACAGCTTATATAGTAAGAGGTAGTGGTCTGTAATATCATCACTTTGTGGTATAATGTCTACATCAATGACCTCAATTCCATAAGACAGAATTAGATCTAGTGTATGCTTTAGGCGATGGGTTGGACCAATAACATTTTGCTTTATTCCTAGTGAGACCAGCAAGTCCATAAACGCGAGCCCTAATGTGTCGTTAGCGTCATCTATGTGGATGTTAAAGTCTCCTACAATTAGTATTTTATCAGTTTTAACTAGTAGGTCAGAGATAAAATCAGAAAACTCTTTTAGAAAATTGACATAGGGTCCTGGGGGTCTATATATGGTGATTAGAGCGAGAGATAACATAGGTTTTTGCATAGTGTTAGGAAGGACAACATTAAGCGCTAGTACTTCAAAGGAGCTAAACATAAGTCCGTTTCTCTGATTAACATTAAGAATATCACTAAAGATTGACGCGACTCCACCACCACGACCAGTTTGACGAGCCTCATGCTTATATAAGAATCCTGGAGGAGTTGCCTCATTTAAACTAATATAGTCATTTTGTTTCAAAAGAATCCTCTTTGCACTTAAAAACTTGGTATTATTTATTAATGTGTTATTAAAGTGTTTTTGTGTTCTTCGTCTTGTACGTCGCCGTGTTATTGTGCGTCAACGTCACGTTTATCTGTCCTTAAGCGCGCATATAGTCGAACATTTCTGCTCGACATCGGTAGAAACAAACTTCACAAGTTAAACTCCGCGGACACTGATGAGCTGCAAGATCTCGGCTTGCTCCGGATGCCTACCCATCCTCCGACCCCCACCTCACCACCTCGCCCACAATGGAGGCGCTTCAAGCGGCGCGAGAGGAAGCAGAAGAGGGGTAAGCGCGGGGGTATCCGAACAAGGCTAGCGGCTAACCCCCACAAACCCGCTATCCCCTCCATCATTCTAGCGAACGTACGCTCAATAGACAACAAACTGGACTACATCCGTCTACTTCGTTCATCACATAGGACTGTAAAGGACTGTTGTGCTTTTGTGTTTACGGAAACTGCACATTAGTGAGCAGCAGACAGCCCACCCCGATGCTTTTCTCATCCTGGCAGGGGACTTTAACCATGCAGACCTAAAGAGTGTGTTTCCAAAAATACAACAACACATAGACTTTGCAACACGGGGCAATAACACACTGGACTTTGTTTACACCACACAGAGAGGAGCTTACAAAGCCTTCCCCCTCCCCCACCTTGGTGGACCACTTAACTGTCATGCTAATGCCTGCTTACAGACCGATCGTTAAAGTCACCAAACCGGTTTGCAAGGAGATACAAGTGTGGCCAGAAGGTTCTTCAGAGGCTTTACAAGACTGCTTCAATAACACAGACTGGGATATGTTCAAACAGGCTGCCACTAACAACAACACCACTGACCTCCAGGAGTATGCTGAGACTGTTACAGCCTGCATAAACAAATGCACTGAGGATGCCAAAAAATCACAGCAGCGTCTCTACTTCCTCCGCAAACTCAAAAGAGCAAGAGCACCAGCCCCAATCATGTACACCTTCTACAGAGGCACTATAGCATCCTGACCAGCTGCATCACTGTGTGGTTTGGAACCTGCAATGCATCCTGCAGGAAAACACTTCAATGCATAGTGAGAACAGCTGAGAAGATCGTTGGTGTCTCTCTCCCCTCCCTTCAGGACATTTACAGCACACGTCTTACCCGTAAAGCCCTCTGCATAACAGCAGATGCCACCCACCCAATGCACAACTTCTTCAGTCTGCTGCCATCAGGGAGGAGATTGCGCAGTCTCCAGGCCAGGACCAACAGACTGAAAGACAGCTTCATCCATCAGACTGTCAGGAAGCTGAACTCTCTCCCAGCTCTGCTCCCCGCTCCCTCCCCACGCACCTCCTCCCCTCGCACCTCTGGACTCTGACACACATACATACACACACACACACACACACACACACACACATTAATTTATATATATTTGGTTGACAATAAATAAATAAAAGAAAGAATGAATGAATGTATCCTACAGTCTGCTTGTGCTTCTGTTTGTTAGAGTTACTGGAGACATCCAGTAAGACACAGTCAAATATTCAGTCCAAATGCACTGGAGAGACCTGAAACATGTTAATTTTTCCTTATTGGCTATATGACATTTAGATGTTGCATATTATTCTGTGGTCTTAAGGAAAGTGTTAAGTATTTCAGCACATAAGAGCAAATATAGCTTATAGCCCATTTCGTTGCGCTCGGCAGCTTTTCACTAATAAAGCTTTTCATGTAAATTTTATTTTTTAATTTTAGCACGTCATATAAAAACATCGCACTTGCGCCCTCATTTATGATATCCTGCAGCCGGGCCTGCTATAGCGAAACTTTATTGTTTGAGAAGAAACAAAAACGGAAACTGTGCATGAAAACCTGGCTGGGAAGACGGCGATAAGATGAATTTTCTGTTCTTCAACGAGAAAAAAAAAAATCGCAGACACGACACAATGACGGCGTTAATTATACAACGCAGTGTTTACGGTCATATTAACAACTAACATTAATATCAATAACTCCTCTCGCTTTAGACTTTACCTTTTAGAGCTTGTTCTTGTCGGCGCAATATAAGTTTATTGCATGTATAGCTACGAATCAGATTATGAAGAATGATTAAGAGCATGCTTTTCCTTTATTTCATCCTTTCCGTAAGGTGTTTTATTTATTTATTTATTTATAATTTTTTAAATAATGATGACAATATTCACTGTCTAAGCATTCCTCGGTATACTACCAACAAATTACGCCCCTGTACCCAAGTAGCCTACTTAAGTTAATTTACATTTCATGTAAAAATTAAGAAATCAAAAAAGACCAAAGTATTATGCTAAATATCCGTACAAACGAACATGTTTGTTGTTTAACTTTCATTGATAAAACAACACAATACAGCCTATAATAATGTAGGCTAGTTAAATAGAAATAACTTTAACTGCTTGAAACAGTAAACGTTACATTTTAGAAACTTCACAAATACTAATCAATAATAATATAAATAGTAACGAAGAACAAAATGATTAGCCTAGGCTTGTAACAACATAAGTCAGATGTTGAAAAAAACTGCGTCTCTCCGCCTTTTGTTTCTTTCTTTGCCAGAAAAACTAACATGTTGACTTTGTTCGGTTTAAGCGGAGACTTATTTGAGATTACAATGTTTCCAGCAGCACTGAGACGGTGTTCCTGTAGCGCATGCAGATACTTTTTCGCAACCGTGGCAAAGAGGGTATCTTGCTCCGCCGCCTGCATTTCTCGGAAACCAGCTCTACATCGCGGAGCGGCGCGTTCTCAACTACCAAATATGCTGCTCCATTTCTCATCAACGTCTACTATTTATCAGTTTCTCTTTTGTATTTGGTCATTTTTGAAAAGGCCTCTCTGCCATACCTGGCTGGACTAGCAGGGCATTTGCGTTCAGTAGATGACACCGGAGCTGGCTCCGCATTTCATGGGCTGGGTGACATGACCGCAGCTCTGGAGGTTCGACGTGTTTGTCCATTTAACACTTATTTTTCTAAACAAGCCCAACAAATAGCTTCATCCTAATTATTGATTCGCCTTTCTCGTTCCCCACGACTCCAAAATGTTTCCAGATTGGCGATGTAATATAAGTTTTCCAGCGAGGTTCACGGCTGAACTTGAACTTGCTGTATAACGTCTAAGTTAAAGTTGTATTCATAAATGTATAGGCTACTTGGCAACAAAACAGAAAACGTGTGTTCTAGAGTGATTGTCATCACGGTGACCGTCACAGCCCTTACATATGACATTGCATACATGTTTTATAAGCTATAAAATGAAAGCCTCAGTTTGGTGCGGAGTTATCATTATACCAAAATCAAGAAAATCTTTGGATTTGTTTGATTCGTAGATCGTAGGCTATTTTAAAACTGATATTATATAAGAACTATTAATAACTGTAATTTTCAAAAAAATAAAATAAATAAAATAAAAAAGGGGTTTGTTGGTTGTAGCCCACCCTAAATCATCAACAGCCTGCTTTTTTAAGTTTATAAAGCGGCTCCAGACAGCACAGAGGTGATCTGCATCAGCGCTGGTTAATGTCAACTCTGTGTGAAACTGTGACCAGAAATATCCTTCTTTCAATTTGCTTCTTTGGCAAAATGTGTCTGTAGAAACGTGTGTCTGCATGTGTTACCACCGCGCTGCCTTTTATGGTTGACAAAAAAAAGAAGCCCTGCACTCTTTTGTATGTCACTAGAAAACGACTGAATCAGCTGGTGTGCGCGAGTCGAGTTGCTGTCGATGTTATAATTGTAATTTTAATAATATTGTGATATTCAAGATCTATAAATACAACTCTGGATAACTTGAAACAGCGACCACAAGTACTCTCCTCCATCTTTAAAAGTTTGCCATACTCACATTGACAACCAAAACCCCGCTGTCACCTCAACAGAAACCCTGCAGTGCTTTCATTTGACTGAACAATGAAATAGAAGTAACACGCTTTTCCACTCGAGCACACAGCACACAACGGCAAAACTTGAAGCGCGCTGAGTGAGCATAAGCACAGCGTAAAACAGTGGCTGCAGTCAGTAAACCATTTAACAGATGCCCCGTATGCAGCCAAACTTTAAAAATGTATAAAGCATATTTTAATCGTTTAACTGATACCATTCATCGGTTACAAACGCGCCCTTTCGGTTATTGCTTAATCGGTTATTTTGAGCATCCCCAACTAAACTGCATGTGCAAGCTCTATTTTTTTTTCTCTCACGGCCGCACGCCGGAGATCCGGCATGGTGCCGGAATACTTTAAGCCCTGATAAGATCATGTTTATTACTAAGAAAACTAAATCAAAATTATATTTTAATTGAACACATCTGATCACATAAGGTACGCACAGAAAAGTCTGTTTAGTGTTGTGGAAAGGCAAAGCCGAATATCTGTGGTTAAACTGCCACCCAGCGGTCAAAAGCTGCTGGCGCACCAAGTACCGCTGTCGCCGCGGTATGAATGGCGCCAAAAGGAACACATTGAAGTAGTAACATCTGTATAACATTTAAATGTGGCATTCCTAAATATAAAGCACACTGCTACTCATAAGATTCGACATCCATACATAAACAAACAACAATCAGAGGTTTAATGCCATAATCGCAACTCTACAATGCTGGGTGTACCCTACAAAAAAAACAATTGGTACGGATGGTGCTCCAGTGACGTCATAAGCCGGCGCCATTCTCTCGCTCGGTTTGGCCGTTACAGCACTGAAGGCCAACTTTCCCGGACAAATGACGAAAGACAAACACAAAAACACGAACACAAATGTATGTGTAAATGTATGCTTAATGTTAACCTGAGGGGAGATGGAGATATGGAATGAATGACTGGATGCGTGTGAGATGACAGATCCTGTTGTCACTAGCAGTATACCGAGAGGAAAAGGAGAGGTAGTAGACATATGTATGTGCGTATGTATGTGCATGTGTGTGAGCGTATGTGTGTGTGTGTGTGTGCGTGTGTGTGTGTGCGTGTGTGTGTGTGTGTGTGTGTGTGTGTGTGTGTGAACCAGTGTGGTCGTCAGAGACGCAGGGAAGAAGCCCAGCTACTTCACAGTATCCTCCCCCTCTCCATGCCGTACACTGTCTGGAACCTTGACAAGTAGTCGGCTACAAGTTTACTCCTCCCAGGGCAATGACTGATCTTAAATTGAAAGGGTTGCAGAGATAGGTACCACCGGGTCACCCGACCATTGTGGTCCTTCATTGAGTTGATCCATGTGCCCTATGATCTGTTTGCAAGTCAAACTCCCGCCCCAGGAGGTAGTATTTTAGGGATTCTAGGGACCACATTATTGCCAGACACTCTTTCTCCACTGTAGAGTAATGTGTTTCCCTGGGCAACAGCTTCCTGCTCAGGAATACCACAGGTCGTTCTCGTACAGCTGGTCCTAGGGCCAGTACTGCGCCTATGCCTCTCTTCGATGCGTCTACTTGTACAAGGAATCTTAGAGAGAAATCCGGACTCTTCAGCACAGGTTGTGCACACAGTCTCTCTCTCAATAATGTCCAGGCCTGGTCACAGGCTTCAGTGCAAAGGACTGGGTTCTTTGTACCTTTCTGGAGTAAATACGTCAAAGATGCTGCTATTGCTGCGAAATCAGGGATGAAGCGACGATACCAGCCAAGCAGTCCTAGAAAAGATCGAACCTCTTTCTTGGTCTTTGGTTGTTGGCGTAGCCCAGATAGTTAGTCTCACCTCGTCCCATTCACATTTCATCACATTTAAGGACATTCCCGCTCCTTGAATCTTCTCCAGGGTCTGTCTTAAGTGCTTTAAATGATCCTTCCAAGTGTGACAAGGTAAGCAGCTGCGTATTCCTCTCAACCCTGGAGAACTTGGTCCATAAGGCATTGGAAGGTAGCAGGTGCCCCGTGTAACCTAAAGGGAGGTACCGTGAACTGGTATAGCCCAAGAGGTGTTCTGAAGGCAGTCAGGGGTTTACATGAGTGATGGAGGTGCACGTGCCAATAAACTTTACACAAATCCAGTGTGGTTATGAAGCGGGCCCTATTCTCTCCAGTAGGTCATCTATTCTAGGCATCGGGTAAGCATCAAACTTCGATTGTGAATTAATTTTCTGAAATCCACACAGATCCTCAGTAATCCGTCTTTCTTCGGCACGATCACGATAGGACTGCTCCACTCCAATGATGATGGTTCTACCACCCCAAGTTGTTTCATCATCTCTATTTCTTCCTACAGTGGCTTTAACAGTTTCTCTGGTATTCGATACGGTCTTTGCCTTGATGGTGTCGGGTCTGTTAAGTGGATGGTATGTTGAGTTAACTCTGTCCTGCCTGGTCTCTCCTGAAAGAGTAAAGAGTACTTGCTTAGTAGCTCTTGTAACTCCTTTTTCTAGCTTTCTTCCAGATGATTCAGCTTCAGTTCTGCAGCTTCTCTCTGAGTAACCATTTCTTCAGCAGGTTCTTCATCCTCCTCCTTGACTTCTCTCACCATCAATGTTTTCTCAGGTTCCTTCCTCTCTTTCCACTCCTTTAGCAGGTTCACGTGGTAAATTTGTTGAGTCTTCTTTCTTTCAGGTTGGAGTATTTCATATGTGACTGGGCCCATCTTCCTGGTGATTTTGTATGGCCCCTGCCATTTTGCTAAAAGTTTGTTTGATGTAGGTAGTAATAACAGTACCTTCTGTCCAGGTTGGAACTGCCGTAGTCTGCTCTTCATATGATACCATCTCTTCTGTTTTGTCTGTGCCTCTTTCAGGTTCTCCATCGTCTGCTCCCTGTAAGTATCCAGCTTGTCTCTCATCTCCAAGATGAACTTCACAATGCTGCTGTCCTCTGCTGCTGTCGGAGATTTCGTCCATGCCTTTTTAAGGATGTCCAGAGGTCCCTGGACCGGCCAGCCATACAGCAGTTCAAATGGTGCGAATCCGGTGTGTAACCCTGTTGTGTTAAAATCATTTGTGTGTACGTAGATACCAATACAAAGTGATGTGTATGTTTCTTTAAGAAATACGTGAGAGGGTATTCAGCAAGCTTGGTTGAGATGCCACAGGTCTAGTATAACAAATGTTACATGGGGAGATGCTGTTATCTTATTGGGTGACATAGAGAGTGTGGTTTTGCTCCTCCAATCAGGAGTGAAGAGGGGCGGGAGAAAAAAGAAGAACCGGGAGAGAGAGAGGAAAAAAAGACGCGCGCAGTGCGTGAGAGAAACCGGGAATTTTGTTGATTTTAGACTATAAAGTCTTTTATATTCCCTTTAAGTTTATATTCAATGTGTTTAGCAGCGCGCACATGTTGCTATAAAGACTGAAAGAAGATCTGACTCGTGAAGTGAGTGAGAGACAGATTGAGTTGTAGTTTGCGTAAGGAAAGTTCATCACAGGACTTTACTCACTATAATTCGGTTCGATACCCTTACGAACTGAAAATTGTGAACTGAGTAACGAACTTGCGGGAAGCATCACTGTAAGACGAAGCACACCAGACAGCTGTGAGTGTCGTGGGCTCAACCAGTCTGCGAGCATCGCTGGACGGCGAGTTTGGCGTTGGATGGTATCAGATTACACCTGCGTGAGCCTTGTTCACTCATCGGATAATTGAGGTACATTTATTTTGTTTGCTCGGCTGAGCGAAGGGGCCATTTGTTTGTTTTTAGGCCACAATGAACTCAAGCTTCACATCAGGCCTGCAACGGGGTGGGATTGGTGTGTGTGTTTGTATGAGAGTGTGAGTGTGGATCCACATAGTCATTGAAGTGACTGGTAAAAAGGGTTTTCTTTCATATTCTTTGTTTTATGACCATATTTAAGTTGTATGGTTGAAGTCAAGTTAACAGGAGTGTTATATTACATTGTTTATTCCGTGTGTTTGGTTTAAAGCAGAATATTTACTATTTAATACGTAGAGAGATGGCTTTAGTAAGAGATTTTGATTTCTAAGAGCATAAGGGAACAAGCAGATACGAAATACTGTGTTTAGTCTACTAATAGGAGAAACGCATTTGTTTATTGACATATTTTGAGTATTTTTGTATTCCTAAATTGATTTTTGTCTTTCTGTGCTGCATCTGAGCATAGATTATAATTATATTGGATGTGACTAATACTCTTTTATTTTATTTGTCTACATTACTGATTGAAGTTGTTTTTTATTTATTTGATATAACTTGAATACACTTTTATAGTTATCACTGTGGTTTTTGGGTCCTTATTTTGTCTTGTTGGTATTTAAGTGATTTAGTGAGTGTATTGCATAACTAAAATTAGTCTAAATTAAAGTGATCAGGTTAGTCCGACGACCAGTGGATATATAGAAAGTAATATTTTGAACTCAGGCCCTTTTATTAGGTTCTTTTATCTGGAGTCCCGAGGTGAAAGTAAAAAGGGTTACATAAAATGGAGGCACCGCTGGGATCCGCTGTCCTCCGATATATCTGTAAACAAAGAGAGAAAACATTAGGTGCTGTAAGAAACATATAGGATGGCTGATAAAACGCAAGAAATGTCATCTGAGTTTCACAGGTGGTGTGAGTCAGAGAAAATTGATCCACAGCATGCCATTTTACTGCTTGGGGTGCCATCTGATACAGATGTTGCTGATATAGAGGACACTGTGCAAACCATTAAGACTTTTGGTAGGGTGCGGGCTCGTGCTACCAAAGAGGGTGCGACACCAGACACGATCCAGGTATTGTGTGAGTGTCGTGAAAAAATTAGTGCTTCACAGGTTCCTCCTGAAGTGTTGCCAGTATCTGGAGGGGCTTGGAAAATTCTGGTTGCACTAGATGACGAACCGGATGTTGATGTTTTTCAAGAGAAATTGGTTCAGTTCCTATCTCAAGAGGGGAAATCCATGAGTGATTTACATGGTTTGGTTAATCCTCTCTTGTCAGGTATGACTTCCCCTGAGAATATAATCAGGGCTATAGGGGAATTACTGGAGAAAACCTCAAAGCCCCCCAGTGATGGTCAAGCTTATCGCCGTTTGCGGATCTTTTCAGGAACAGTCCCCACACCTGCTGGTGAAGAAAGTAGTGAGAACTGGCTGGAACAAGCTAAGCTAATGGTAACCGAGTGTGAGTGTTCAGCTAAGGAAAAACGAAAGCGGGTAGTTGAAAGTCTTAAGGGCCCCGCTTTAGAGCTTGTAAAGGCTGTTAGAGAAGATAACCCTGAAGCTACGGCACAAGAGTATCTTGAGGCTTTGGAGAGTGCTTTTAGTACCTCAGAGTCAGGAGAAGATTTATATTTCGCATTCCGGCTGCTTCGACAAGAGCCTGGTGAGATCCTATCTGATTTTCTGCGTCGACTTGAACGATCACTCACCTTGGTGGTTAAACGAGGAGGGTTGACACCCCAACGAGCTGACAGAGCACGAATTGAGCAACTGTTGAGGGGTGCGGTGGAGTCCGATATAATGATGTTAAAATTGCGGCTACGTGAAAGAAAAGACAATCCACCTACTTTTCTGAGGCTCTTAAATGAAATTAGGGAAGAGGAGGAGACTGAGGCCGTTAGACGTAGATTCACGGTTAATGTAAGGGAGACCCACTCAAAAGATCGATTAAAAAGCAGTCAAGTTAGCCGTGATACCTCAAAAGTTGCTGTAAAGGAATTGAGACTTCAATTAGGGGAACAAAAACCATCGCGACCTCCAGAAGGAGTGTGTGTAAAAGGGAAAATAGAGGAAAAAAGCTCAGTATTACCTTTAACTTCAGAAGTACAGGCTTTGAGAGCCCAGGTGCAACAACTACAAGAGCAGTTGTCTTCGTTGAGGGTAGGCCCCTATGTTTCTAGTGGGAAAGAATATCCACCCCCTAACCGAACCTCTGTGGCTACAGGCGGACCACAGGGCAGGAGCAGTGAAGGGTTTTTCTGCTATCGCTGTGGGGAAGATGGGCATATTGCTCCAAAATGTAGATCAGCAGAAAATCATGTTCTGGTGATCCAGAAATTACTCAAGCTGGTCCGAAAACCTAAAGACACACCCCCCACACTGAACCCCAACACTGGTCACACAGAGAAAGGAGAATGCTTCTCTAAGAAGAGTCACATTGAATCCTCAGAATCAAGTCACTTACCCAAAGGGCTTGTAGGGCCCTCGCTTACATTTAATGTAAAGGTAAATGGACACCCGTGTGTTGCTCTGATGGATAGTGGGTCCCAAGTAACCATCGTATTTGAGAAGTGGTATTTGACCTACCTACCTCAGGTTCCGCTGCAGCCTATCGATGGTCTAGCTATTTGGGGTTTAAGTCCATCTAGTTACCCGTACAGGGGTTATATTGTAGTGGATATGGAGTTTCCCGTTTCTCTTATGGGTGTTCCAGAGACCATCTCCGTACTTGCGTTAGTATGTCCTGAGCCCAAGGGACCAGAGCAGGCACCGGTAATAATTGGAACTAATGCAAGCCTTTTCCAGCGACTGGCCGGTATCTGTCAGGGAAATTTTAGTGCTCAGTTCACTCATGCAATGAGAATTCAGACTCCACTTGTGATGGAGGGAGGAGCTTTTCCACCTACTTATGGGTTAACTGAAGACAAGCCGGTTGGAGAAGTGAAGTGGGTAGACCCCAATCCTCTTACTATTCCCCCGCAGACTGAGACATGCGTATCTGGTCAGTTGGTTGAACAAGATTTTTTGGGCAAAGATATTTATTTAGTAGAAGCTCCAGAGGATAATGTTCTCCCAGCCGGCGTGCTAGTTCCTCCCGTGGTTGTACCTTTTTCCGCCATAGATGCTAACCATTTTCGTATTCTAGTGAGAAATGACACTTTGAAAGAAAAGTCTATACCAACAAGTACTGTGCTTGCTAGAGTCTATGCCACCGATACTGTTAGAGAGGCCAAAAATGCCGTAAAGGTCTGTCCAGAGATTGACTCGGAGTTATTTGATTTTGGAAATTCTCCTGTACCGCCAGAATGGAAAGTCCGTTTAAGGCAGAAGTTGTCACAGCGAGTTAATGTGTTTTCTCTCTCTGACTGGGATGTGGGTTTAGCGAAGGGAGTTAAGCATCACATAAGGCTGCGTGATGACAACCCATTCCGTGAGCGTTCTCGAAGGCTAGCTCCAGCTGACCTTGAGGATGTTCGACGTCACTTGAAAGACTTGATGGCAGCAGGGATTGTTAAGGAGTCTCGGAGTCCATATGCCTCACCCATAGTGGTTGCACGAAAGAAAAATGGGGATGTGAGGATGTGTGTGGACTACCGTACCCTAAACAGTCGGACAATTCCTGATCAGTATGTCACTCCTAGGGTAGAGGATGCTTTGGACTGCTTGGTGGGAAGTAAATGGTTCTCTGTTCTGGATTTAAGAAGTGGATATTATCAGATACCAATGGCTGAGGAGGATAAAGAGAAAACCGCGTTTATATGTCCTGTAGGATTTTTTCAATTTGAACGAATGCCCCAGGGCATCACTGGAGCCCCGGCCACTTTCCAAAGACTGATGGAAAGGGCCGTGGGGGACATGCATCTTCTCGAAGCCATTGTATATCTTGATGATATCATAGTGTTTGGTCAAACATTGGAACAACATGAGGAGCGCCTATTCAAAGTTTTAGACAGACTTGAGGAATGTGGCCTTAAAGTGTCCATCGATAAATGTCAATTTTGTCAGCCAGAGGTGCGCTATGTAGGACACATAGTGTCTGCCGCGGGTGTTGCTGTTGATCCTGCGAAAATTGAAGCAGTCACTCGTTGGAAGCAGCCGTATGATTTAAAGTCTCTTAGGTCGTTTTTGGGATTCTGCGGGTATTACCGTAGATTCATAAAGAATTATTCATCCATTGTGAGGCCCCTGACCGATTTGACTAAGGGTTTTCCTCCGACTACTAAAAGTAAGAAGGGCCCTAATTCAGGCAGTCCCAAAGAGTACTTTAGGGAGTCAGAACCCTTTGGAGACAGATGGACTTCTGAAAGTACTACTGCTTTTAACGAGATAGTGCATAGACTGACACACACCCCAGTCCTTGCCTTTGCAGATCCCGCGAAGCCTTACATACTGCATGTTGATGCAAGTTTGGATGGTCATGGGGCAGTTCTCAATCAAGAACACTCTGACGGGGTGCGTCCAGTTGCTTATGCCAGCCGTAAGTTGAGTGAGGCAGAAAAGAACTATCCAATACACCAACTGGAGTTCCTTGCCCTTAAGTGGGCCGTGGTGGATAAGTTTCATGACTACTTGTATGGGGCAAGGTTCACAGTTCGAACTGACAACAACCCTCTCACTTATGTGCTGAGCAGTGCCAAACTTAACGCAACCGGACACAGGTGGTTGGCTTCTTTAGCCACTTATGAATTTGATGTACAGTATAGGCCGGGTCGACAAAATATTGATGCTGATATGTTGTCCCGTAATCCTCATGAAGCTGATGTGGAAGGTGAATGGGTAGAGATTCCACAGGCAGGTGTCCAAGCGATATGCAAGCTTACTCGGAGTGATAGCTCTTTCTGTACATTAACAAGATTTGTGGACCAATTAGGAGTTCCTCCTGAGGAGATTCCTGGGGTTTTTGCTGGTTTCATGCAGTTAGAGGCTGGTCCTTTAGAACGCTTGACCATGGCAGATTTGAAGAAAGCTCAAGAAAATGATCCTGTCATTGGGGTGGTAAAAAAGGCAGTAGAGTCAGGCCAGATAATGTCTATTGAAAAAGAGTCCAATCCGATGATTGCAATCCTGAAACAGCAATGGTTAAAATTAAAGATCAAAAACAGCGTGCTTTATAGACTTGTAACCACACAGAATGATAAACAACGCTTTCAGTTGGTGCTACCTACAGAATACCGACTCTTGGTTTTGAGGTCCCTCCATGACGAAAATGGTCATCTGGGGGTGGACAAAACCCTGGAGCTCCTGAGAGATCGGTTTTACTGGCCAAAGATGGGTCCTGAGGTGGAAACCTATGTGAGAAATTGTGGTCGGTGTGTTGCAAGGAAGACAAGTCCACAGAAAGCGGCTGTACTGAATCGAATGACTAGTAACGGCCCCCTAGAACTGGTTTGCATTGACTTTCTGTCCCTGGAACCTGACAGCAAAGGGTTTGCGAACGTGTTAGTGGTCACAGACCATTTTACTTGGTATGCTCAAGCATACCCAACCAGGGATCAGAAAGCATCAACAGTTGCTAGGGTGTTGTTTGAAAAGTTCTTCATTCACTATGGTTTACCCGCTCGCATACATTCGGATCAGGGTAGGGATTTTGAGTGTAGGCTGATACAGGAGTTTTGTAGAATGCTAGGCATTCGAAAATCCAGAACTACACCTTACCATCCCCAGGGAGACCCTCAGCCGGAGCGATTTAACCGCACACTTCTATCTATGCTGGGCACAATGGATACTGAAAGGAAGCAAAGGTGGAGCCAATTTATAACACCATTGGTGCATGCCTATAACTGTACCCACAATGAGGCAACTGGCTACTCGCCTTACTTTTTACTATTTGGTAGAGAGGCCCGTTTACCAGTAGACATTTGTTTTGGTTTGTCCCCCTCGGATGAGGCTGGGATTGGTCACATGGAGTATGTCAAAAAATTGAAGACTGATCTGTCTAAGGCCTATAAAATGGCATCTGCAGCGGCTTTCAAAAACCACCAGACAAACAAAGCAAGGTATGATTGTAGGGTTAAACATCAGGTCCTGGAGGAGGGGGATAGGGTGTTGATTCGAAATTTAGGACTTAAGGGAAAGCACAAGTTACAAGACAGGTGGAGTTCTATTCCTCACATGGTGGTAGAAAAACTTCCAAATGTGCCTGTGTACCGGCTGAAGCCTGAAGGGGTAGTGGGGAGGGAGAAAACCTTGCATAGGGACCACCTGTTGCCAATAGGTGAGTTTATTAGGTTCCCTAAGATCTCGGAAAAGGAAAGGGTTTTTCGGAAACCTCGTACAAGATCAGCTAAACCATTAAGGCGAAAAGAAAATTTAGAACCAAGTAAGTCTATGGATGTACCAGATCTGTCTTCCAGCTCTGAAAGTGAGATGTGCTATTTCTATAGTGGAGGTCAGACCAAAGTTTTTGATTTTGCTGGTAGAGAGCCGAAATCAAACTGCAATGATGTGATTGAAGAAAATGTTGGTGCATTGTCTGAGCATGAGAAGAGCGAGGTAGGGGAAGAAATACTGGTTGTACTGTCTGACGAGAGTAGAGAGCAATCTGAGTCTGTTGTGGATGAACAAGCAGAATTAGAAAGGGGAGACCATCCTGTTTCAGAATATTCTGACAAAGCAAGCAAAAGAAGTTCTCCTTACGGACTCAGACGGCAAGTAAAACCCACCAGTCGACTCAGTTATGATGTACCAGGTGAACCTACTGATCGATCTATAACATTAGTCTCTCATGGACTGGTTATTAAGATCAGTTTTGAGACTGCTGATGTTAGAGCCAATCGTGTTTGTTGTAACTGCTTAAAGGTTTCTTCAAAACCGTAATGTACCAGTATGCTGCTTATGGACGTTTGGTCTCATGGGGGCATGTAGACCTTCAGAAAGGGGAGAATGTAACCCTGTTGTGTTAAAATCATTTGTGTGTACGTAGATACCAATACAAAGTGATGTGTATGTTTCTTTAAGAAATACGTGAGAGGGTATTCAGCAAGCTTGGTTGAGATGCCACAGGTCTAGTATAACAAATGTTACATGGGGAGATGCTGTTATCTTATTGGGTGACATAGAGAGTGTGGTTTTGCTCCTCCAATCAGGAGTGAAGAGGGGCGGGAGAAAAAAGAAGAACCGGGAGAGAGAGAGGAAAAAAAGACGCGCGCAGTGCGTGAGAGAAACCGGGAATTTTGTAGATTTTAGACCATAAAGTCTTTTATATTCCCTTTAAGTTTATATTCAATGTGTTTAGCAGCGCGCACATGTTGCTATAAAGACTGAAAGAAGATCTGACTCGTGAAGTGAGTGAGAGACAGATTGAGTTGTAGTTTGCGTAAGGAAAGTTCATCACAGGACTTTACTCACTATAATTCGGTTCGATACCCTTACGAACTGAAAATTGTGAACTGAGTAACGAACTTGCGGGAAGCATCACTGTAAGACGAAGCACACCAGACAGCTGTGAGTGTCGTGGGCTCAACCAGTCTGCGAGCATCGCTGGACGGCGAGTTTGGCGTTGGATGGTATCAGATTACACCTGCGTGAGCCTCGTTCACTCATCGGATAATTGAGGTACATTTATTTTGTTTGCTCGGCTGAGCGAAGGGGCCATTTGTTTGTTTTTAGGCCACAACGAACTCAAGCTTCACATCAGGCCTGCAACGGGGTGGGATTGGTGTGTGTGTTTGTATGAGAGTGTGAGTGTGGATCCACATAGTCATTGAAGTGACTGGTAAAAAGGGTTTTCTTTCATATTCTTTGTTTTATGACCATATTTAAGTTGTATGGTTGAAGTCAAGTTAACAGGAGTGTTATATTACATTGTTTATTCCGTGTGTTTGGTTTAAAGCAGAATATTTACTATTTAATACATAGAGAGATGGCTTTAGTAAGAGATTTTGATTTCTAAGAGCATAAGGGAACAAGCAGATACGAAATACTGTGTTTAGTCTACTAATAGGAGAAACGCATTTGTTTATTGACATATTTTGAGTATTTTTGTATTCCTAAATTGATTTTTGTCTTTCTGTGCTGCATCTGAGCATAGAATATAATTATATTGGATGTGACTAATACTCTTTTATTTTATTTGTCTACATTACTGATTGAAGTTGTTTTTTATTTATTTGATATAACTTGAATACACTTTTATAGTTATCACTGTGGTTTTTGGGTCCTTATTTTGTCTTGTTGGTATTTAAGTGATTTAGTGAGTGTATTGCATAACTAAAATTAGTCTAAATTAAAGTGATCAGGTTAGTCCGACGACCAGTGGATATATAGAAAGTAATATTTTGAACTCAGGCCCTTTTATTAGGTTCTTTTATCTGGAGTCCCGAGGTGAAAGTAAAAAGGGTTACAGGTGGATGCCTATGGCACTTCTCTGTAAGCAAACAGTAAGAATGGCAACCACTTGTTCCAGTCTTTACCTGTGTCTGAAACGAACTTCCTCAGCATACTCTTTAATGTCCCGTTGAAACGTTCGACCAGTTCATCAGTCTGCGGGTGGTAAGGTGTTGTTTTCAGAGTTTTATTGCCTAGCTGCTGGTGAAACTCTTTCATTATTCGTGACATAAAATTTGTTCCCTGGTCTGTGATGATTTCATCCGGGATTCCAACCCTAGAAAACAGTTCAGTAAGAGCTTGAACAACTTTTGATGTGGTCACTGTGTGAAGTGGGAATTCTTCAGGGTAACGAGTGGCGTAGTCGCAAACAACTAGGATGTATCGATGTCCGGCACTACTTCTTTCAAGTGGCCCTTCTATATCCATAGCTTTACGGCGGGAGGGGGTTGAAACAATGGAAAGTGGCTGTAATGGCACTTTGTCCCTGTGGCGAACTGCACTGGTAGTCTGACATGTGTTGCATGTGTTGCAATATGTCTGGACGTCAGTGTACATGGTTGGCCTGAAAAAAAGTGTACTGATGCGTGCATATGTTTTCTGAAATGCCAGATGTCCTGCCCATGGTAGTGTGTGTGCTAGGTGTAACACAATATAACGGACAGACATGGGTACAACCAAAAGTTTAACCTCTCACATTAAAAACAGCATGATGGATAACAAAATGTTCATCATTCACAGTAGCATTGTTCGGGTTCTCAGCTCTTTTAAACAGTTTTTGCAGCTTTTGCAACTTTTGCAGCTCAGAAATGTTTTCTGGTATTTGCTAGCTCTTAGCTTCTAAACCGTCTAATTGTGCTTTGATAACTGGTGCACCCAGTCTTTTCTGTTTTCTGGTCTTTCTTTTACCTTGCAGCAGACTATCATCTAAGTCTGGCAACGGTAGTAAATCTGTCTTAGCTTGAGCATGTGTCACAACAGTTAACACACTTTCAGTTTCATTTAGTCCTGCACAATTCATTTTGAAAGTCTTGCTACACAGTTCATTTAAAATCGGCAGATCTCGACCCCAAATCATGTCAACTGACAAATTAGTGACAATGGCCACATTCAAAAAATACATTTCATTTTGAATATCCACAAGCACTTCGGCCTTTGGATAGTTTACAACATCCCCATGAATGCAGCATACATCGATGGTATTTGCGTAGTCAATATTATTTACATGGCATGATTTAATCAGAGAAATCGAACATCCTGTGTCTAGCAATGCTTTAAGTTCAAGGCCGTTCACCACAACATTCAACATATCAACACTCTGAGACATTAAACAGTCACTGTTAGCATCACCCTCACGTGGTACATAATACAAACCCGTCAGCTTAGGATTTCTTGCTGGGCAAACTGAGGCTTTGTGTCCGTATTGACGACATGCATAACAGATCAATGTAGGTGTCAGTTCAGTCTCAAGTTCCTGTGTATGTCGGTTATCAGTATTGTGACGAATGTGTCGTGTACTACCTCTTTCAGGTTGCATGTGCAGACCGGAGCGATGAGCATTAGCGTACTGCTGGGCTAACCGTGCTGCTGCCAGTCCTGTGTTTGGCTCATGTTGCTTCACCCAGATCCTGGCTTCCGGTTTCATGACCCTTAGTAGTTGCTCCAGAATAATCTGCTCACCGATTTCCTCCACCGAATGAATGTCTGGTCGAATCCAGCGCTGATATAGATGTTTCAGACAATAATATGTTTCTGCCGGAGATTCTCCTTCCGGCATTGATGCTGCTCTAAAGCGCTGCCGATAGCTTTCCGCAAGTATAATTGCAAGTAATCATCAGCACTGACCTCATCCATTGCCAGATAAGCCTCCAGCGCTCGACCGATTAATAGTGGTACCAGCCGACAGCTCCATTGTTCCTGTAGGTAGTTCTCCATGTCGTCACCCATCTTAAACGGTGGCAACGACGTTTCTGGGCGGTGTGCAAACTGGGCCCGGTGATGTGATGGAAGTGTGGGTGGTGGTGGGGAAGGTGGTGGTAGCGAAGACTCCCGTGTTTTCTCTCTCAGGCTCTGGTAAAGGGTTGTCTGTTGGTTCTTCTGGTGCTGATTGCACCACCTGCTGGACTGTCACTCACAAACGCTGCAGTTCACGAAGAAACATCTCTTCTCTTGTCTTCTGTGCTTTGAGGAAATCCCTCATCAGGCTCTCTATGCCTCAATGGACTCCGTCGAAGGATCAAAGCTGTGATGTTCTGTAGCTTCCTCCTCAACTTCAGATGACAGCCAACGCCAAGCCTCGTCCTTCACTGTGGATCGTAGCCCTCTCGTCGTCCTCTTCCGGGTGGCTTTCCCACTTCTGACACCAACTGCGACGACCCGCAACCCACCTGCAACCTACTGCCACCTGCTGTGGCGCCCTGTGAGCTCCGAGCGGTGAGAGTACTCACTACGGAGTGTGGTATGTCAGAATGTTTCCCATGCGGCCTTGCGTAATTGTGTAGTGGACCCGGAATGGGTTCACTAACAGGTGTGGGATGCCCAAGACCAAAAAAATAAAAAATAAAAATCTCAAAAAATGATGGCCTTGTCCCGGAAGTGTAAAAAAGATGGTTTATTTACAAGGAAACGTAAAACAGTCCAGTGCAGATAAATGTACAGTGACCTATTTCCCAAAAAGGTATGTACAAAAAAACAAAACAAAGTAGAAACTCAAATAAACAAAACAAAATACGATATATACAACACAATATATTAGAGAGAAACTTATCTACGTCACACAGACACTAGATAACGGGGGGGATTGCTTACGGTTCTTCCACAACACGCTCGCTAGCCAGGTAAACTGACCCTGTTTCTGAGTCTGCCATCTCCTCTTAAAGGCTAGACTCTGCCCCCTTTTTTGGAGCGTACTATAAACAGGTAATTTCAGGTAAGTGTCTACATTACAACATTAAACATTTAAATGTGGCATTCTCAAATATAAAGCACAAAGCTACTCATAAGATCTGACATCCATACATAAACAAACAACAATGAGAGGTTTAATGCCATAATCGCACCTCTACAACACTGGCTGTACCCTACAAAAAAAAACAATTGGTACAGTTGGCGCTTCAGTGCTTGGTGTCGCCATGGCGTGGCCTGTGACGTCATAAGCCGGCGGCATTCTCTCGCTCGGTTTGTCCAGCACAACACTGAAGACCAACTTTCCAGGACAAATGCCGAAAGACAAACACAAAGACAAGAACACAAATGTGTGTGTAAATGTACGCTTAATGTTAACCTGAGGGGAGATGGAGATATGGAATGAATGACTGGATGCGTGCGAGATGACAGGGCCCTTTGTTTCTAGCAGCATACCGAGAGGAAAAGGAGAGGTGAGTAGACATATGTATGTGCGTATGTATGTGCGTGTGTGTGAGCGTGTGTGTGTGTGTGAACCAGTGCGGTCGTCAGAGACGCAGAGAAGAAGCCCAGCTACTTCACACTCTTTATGTCTTGAATATGTCAAGCTGCTGTGATCAACCCACTGTAATGCTTTTCAGTGAAAATTAAATTACTGAAAGAGCTGCAGTTTATTTTGTGTTTTTATAGATATATTTTATATGTATTAGAAGTAACTTCAAAGTAAAGTAATTAGTAATCTGATTTCTTTTTATGTGAGGTTATCCATTACAAATCTATTTACTTTTTACTACTGTAATCTATTACTTTTTTAAAGTAACTTAACCAACACTTTATATATACACTTCCGGACAAATGTTTGGGGTCAGTTTTTTTTTTCCATGTTTTTTTTTTAAGAAAATGAATCTGTTCATCAAGCCAGCATTTAAATAAAAAAAAACTAAAATCTTAAATTGTTCAATATTTATTCAAATTGTAAATAACTGCTTTCATATTGTATGTAGTTTCAAATGAAATGATTACTCCAGTCATTACTGCTTTTAATACTATTAACATTATTATTATTATTATTAATAATAATAATAATTAATATTAGAGTGATTTCTGAAGGATCATGTGACTCTGAAGACTTAACTTAAATGTACATTTACATGTATTAATGTGTGTATTATATCATATTTGCATCAAATATATGATATTTATATTTTTCATAACAATTATTTCTATTTTGTATTTTTCTGTTTGTATGTTGTAAAAATGTTTTCTAACTCTTTATTTGTCCACATTTTGTTCAATAATTGTTTTATCTGAATGTTATTTGCATTGATTAAAGTAAATTTGATTGTAATTTTTGTTGTGTGATTTACTCATTTAATATTTGTGGTGAGCCACATGTGGGCCACATAAGGACGAAACAGCTCAGCCTTACTAATCTTGAATACAAGGCCCATATCTGGGCCACATAAAAATGTATTACTTGGCTTAAGCTTAGTGGAGTTGTGGCACTACTTTGGTTCAGTTCTGGCTAGAAGGATGTGGACCAGTTCTGGTCCGGGGAACACTAACTGATCTGGGCCACATCTTAGCTGTTGATTTGGGCCAGATCAAGGCCAAAGGAAATTTGTTGACTGGGATGCTGCTGTAACTCTGTGCTAAGTCTCATGCTCAAAACTAAAACTCCTAAAGTGTCCAGACATTGTCCATTGTGTGCAAGCACCATGGAAGTTTTTATGGGGCGTTTTCTCAACATGGGATGAGAATTTTGAAAGTCTTCCCCAACAATAGAAATACTAGAGCCAATGTCCACAAGAGCAGAGACCTCAACTCCTTCCACAATCGCCAAAATATTTGCTGACACTTTGTTAGGACTTTGTATGTGCTCATAGTTTTTACTAACTGTAAAATCTGTGTGAGGCAGGGAGGATTAAGCTGATGTTTGCCCCTCAACATCAGCTAGTGAAAGTTTCCCTGTTGTTTGTATGGCTGCTGGCTGTCAGGGGACTGAAACCATACAACGCGGCGGCTCTGAGGGCTCTCATCTCTACTCCACCGCTGAACTGGGCTAGGGCTGCGGGTCCGTCTATATTTGTTATTACGGTACCTGCGGTCTGAAAAGTTTGGAGCCCTTTCAGATGAGTAATAAGGTCTAACTTTGTCACCTCCTTATGAGTTGTCACTGTCTACTGTCATTGTGCGATGCCAATCAGTTGATACTGCAGCATCCTTTCGCCAGCTCTTAGATGAACGAGCATTATCAGACTGATGTCGTGTATTATGATATGTTGGTGAAGGGCTACGTGTTACTCTAGGCTGTTGCTTTACTGAAGAAATTTTGTTTCTCTCCCAGAACTCCAAACAGTCTGGGATTCTGTCATTAACGTTAACTGCTCAACAGCCTGAAGTAACTTTCCCTCAGTATGATGAGACTGCACAACGGCCACTTGATTTTGGTTTTGTGTAGACTGACTTGACCCTGCATGAAGTTGCATAGCTGCACGGGCCCGTTCACAGTGACATGCAACTATAAGGGCTTGATCCATATCTGTTGCACCTTGTTCATGAATTTTTGCTTGCAAAATGTCTAAACTTCTCACCTTCCTGTGCAATACAATCATAGTCAGGAAAAGGCTCTAGGACAAGACGAGTAATATCCGCACTGAACACTTCTAAACTTTCACCAATTTTCCGAGGGCGAGCATTCACATGAGTTTGGAAAAATGGCAATGACTGTTGAAGCCCAAAAACATGCTTTAGTCTCTTTGTCACTGTGTTGTAGTTAGTCTTTACAGAAGTAGGAAGGCTGTCCCAATACAAAAAGGCAGCATCAGATAGGCTGCAACTGGTTTACGCTGTCACTAGCACTGGATGAATTGGCAGAAGAACTGGCAGCAGCAGCAGACTCAGTTTCAGACACACTTTCTGTTTATTTGTTTGTATTTCACCCTTGTGTATCAAGTCTTGTTGTTGTTCTACTGAATATTTACACAATTATCATTTCATAAATCCGGTGACACAATCAGAGAGCAAAATCCAAATGGTGCCAATTTCGCGGCAAGTTAATAAAACTGAGCGAAAAGCACCAAAAATGTAAAAAAAAATCCAGCTGCCACCAACTGTAATACAGGGTTCAAGTATTTTGCGTGACTCACTCTCAAAGTGAATAAAATAAATCACCGGAGACAGCTTGTGAAACGTGACCTGTTTTTAATTCTCTCACCAGTCAGTGCTGACAAAAGTAACAACCAACTTGTCTTCTTCTTCTTCTTTGTTGTTTTATGGCAGTCGGCAATGTAGGAACTCAGCCATATTCTAAGCGGAGTTAAAACCAGCAGTCATGAAAGCCTCATTGCGCCCCCTCCATCTCCTTCTTAATTAAGTATCGCCCCAAGCTTAATTCCAATACACACTCTCCTTCCAACTTTATAAAACAAAGGACGGGTTGTAACCATAGGTTAATAAGTACATGGCCCATCGGGAAAGTCCGGCCATTTGACCGTCACATGACTATGTTAATTAACTTGCACCCAAAAGAAGAAAGACACATGAGTGTCTCTTCGGGCGCGTGATATTCCTCCTTCCCTCGTGCTGTAAAAAAGGAGATAACACTCTTATTGTTTCGGTACAAAAAGCCAGCAAGATTTTTGGACATTTCACGTTTAAAAGTGTGTTTGCTCTAATGTTTTGTTGCTAATAGTTGTGTATGTTTTACTACGTATGTAAGCAAGTATGTTCACTATGGGGTGCATGTAAATGAAACGTCGTAGCATGTGTAACGCATGTAATTAACTGTATTTGATAAAGGCCGTGATGTTTGATTTCAAACTAAAGCTATAAGGCTTAAGAGAACATTGGTTTAAATGATAAAACTGTATCTGCAAATAGTAGTTAATTACAGAGCTTTATAGAGTTTTGATAACAGTAAAGTGAAGTTTTATGTCACGGGTCTCCCCCTCCCTGTCTGAGACAACAAGGGAAAAGAGGGAGGGTAGACTCGCGAAGTAGCTGTGCCATTGGACAGTCACAGAGTTGGCTGGTCTAAACTCTGGCCACTATAAAACTTTTACGAGGTAAAGGTTTAACGGCTTTCATTTGGCTTCACGAGGGGTTTCTACGCACAAACTTGCAGGCTTCCCGTTTTTACAACACGCCTGCCGGACATCGCTCTTGAAAGAACTACCCGTGTAAAGCCTGCGTCTGTCCGCCGTTACATCACTAAGTCAACGAGAACCCGTTCACAGGAGCTCACGCTGCTTCTGTGTACGTTCGCGACTCGCAGGAACTCAGTCTGACCCTGTGCTGCTCGTATAACCGCTTTCCCGTGAACACTCGGACGCAGCCCCATCCAGCAGTAGGGTCAGTCATTCAACTTCTCTGAACACTTACTTCCTAAGTCTCGTAATTCTGCCGGAACAGTCGCTGGAGGAATTCCCATTCAACAAACTTCCTGCGTGCTGACGTCAAACTCTCAAACAGGGAGTCCCACACTCCAGAAGACGAAGGAAAACCCTCTCCAACAAAGGACATCCCTGCCACGTCAACGCGCTGCAACCAATCCGCTTCGCGCTGCAACCAATCCGCAACCAAACCAGCTGACGAGTGTGACTGATCATCAAAACGCAAGTAACACAAACAACGTTCACTCCTTGCTGAAGCTGGTGTTAAATTTAAGCAGTAAACCTTAGTCAGATTCTCTGCTTGGTGGTTTTCTCAGGTTGCAATGCTATGAACTTAGCAAGTGTGAGACGTTTGGGACTCTTTGTTGTTCATTCTCATTCACCCATTCCAGAACTGTGCGTGTGTGTGTGTGTATCTGTATGTTTGTCTTTTAGAATAGTGTACTGTGTGTTTAGCTTAATAAATCGGCCTCATCCAGAACGGAGACGAGTCTGCATACAGACAGGAGGTGGAGCGGCTGGCGTTATGGTGCAGATACAACAACCTGGACCCTTCGTCAGCTGAGGAAGTTCAACCTGCCACAGGAGCTGCTCGTACAGTTCTACTCAGGTGTCATTCAATCCATCCTCTGCACTTCAATCACTGTCTGGTTTGGCTCAGCTGCCAAAACCAACCTCCGTAGACTATAGCGAATAGTCCGGACTGCTGAACGAATCACTGGCACAACCCTTCCTACACTTCAAGAACTGTACTCTTCCAGAGTGAGTAAAAGGGCTAGCAAAATCACTCTGGACCCCTCACACCCAGCCCACTACCTGTTCGAACTGTTACCGCCTGGTCGGCGCTTCAGAGCACCAAGCACAAAAACAGCCAGACACAGGAAAAGTTTCTTTCCTCAGGCTGTCTACCTTATGAACAGTTAAATATTCCCCTACTGTGCAATAAATATGTGCAATACTTTATCATACGCACTTGTACACAGCACCTTATATCAATATACAATGCAATACCTTCTACATTCACACTTGTACACAGCACCTTATAACCTGTATATTTATAACAATCTGTACATACAACTCAACATCCAGGTTTCTTGACTAACCGCATCTGTTTAATGTTCATCTTTTTTTTTTCATATTTATTTTGTGTTGTCACTTGTCACTTTATGTACACTGGAAGCTTCTGTAGCCAAAACAAATTCCTTGTGTGTGTGAAGCACACTTGGCAATAAAACTGATTCTGATTCTGATAAAGTTGTGTTTCATTTTAAGATCCTTGTCGGAGTTCTATGTGTTTCTAAGTTACTGCCTCAGCTATATGGTCTTGCTACCTTGCTTGTATAAATACTGAAATCCTGTTTTATATTATTATTGTTGGCCACGTAATAATATAACATAGATTTACTAAAGCTAAAATCACGCTGCTTACTTCTATTAGGGTGGACCAATAGATGACGTAAGTGTACGTGTTAACCTGTTTCTGACTGTGAGTCAGTCACTTGAATCTTCTGATTCGAATCCCCGAGAATTAATTTGAATTAATTCGAATTTATGAGCTAATTCTTAGAGTACCGGACATATTAGATGGTCCAGGCACTACATATAATGGTGGAATAAAATTTTGGGCAGTAGATTGAACTAACTTTTAAGCACATAAAACCCCGAAACACTTTGTCTCTATTTTTGACCGTAAAGATAGATTAGAGGAAACAGAGTTTGCTACACATGTCATTACTCTATCATTGTACCATGCGTTTTATTGCTTGACTCCGTGCTGAAGTGTTGTTGAGAAAGTAAAGCTGCATTTAATTCGTCCGCCGTGACGAACCGTGCACAAAAAGTGCATTTAATTCGTCCGCCGAGACAAACAGCGCTGTAACTGCAATTAATTCATCCGCCGTGACGAACCGTGCACAAAACTGCAGTCTATTCGTCCGCCGAGATGAACAGTAAAGCCGCTTTAAGAGCGGAGAAAGAGGTGGATAAGCATGTCCCTTATCTCTCCTCTTAAAAGGGCCTTATACAGTGTGATCTCTTACGCCGCGAGACTCCGGCTCTGAAATCAGCTGTCTTTCTCCTGGCTACTGGGTTTAGAATAAATCAACCCACCTTTGCCGTTTTATTCGCTAAGAGTAGTGAATTAAAGAATGCAGTTGCCTAGATAACTGTGTTGTATTGTGGGAGAAAATATTTGTCTTGATCAAGTTTATGTGGTTGAATCCACAGCCGTGTTACTGTTTAAACAGACTCTAACACGTAGGGCCGAGATCCCGGATCTCACCTTAATCTCAGTTACCCTGTTGATTAAAGTTTTACCCTGCACTGATTAACGTGAGATAAATGATCTGACCAGTGCGCGTGACCGCACAGCGAGGACCCGCGGCCTCCATAGTGTATTAAACAGTAAACGCTAAAGCTGTATTCATTGGTCACTGATTATCAGAATGATAGTATTCTGAATAGTGCTATTGTGCAGTGTGAAGAGCGTGGTGCTTGTAAACTGCTATTTTGCCACTTGGTGCCCATTGCATAGCAACGACCTTGAACCGGGAAGTCCCGAGGGACTCGCCGGAACTTTAGTCATTCGCGCATGCGCAGCTCGCCAGCGCTGCTTGAACTGAAAGTAAACAAAGCCTAGCACGAGGCTAAGCTAACCGACGCTAACGCGTCGCATTGAAGTATATGTGTGTTTAGTGATATCGAAGGCTAGCACAAAGCATTGTATGGCTGATGTAAAAGTGAACTGATTCACGCTAGCGGATTTTCAATCTTTGATGTTTTCTCTTCATGCTTACCTTATGTCTCATCTCCTTTTCTCATTTGGAAAATAAGTTGACAAGTGCTGAAGTTAATAAAGAGTGTACGATCTCATTGTTGATAATAGTCACTTATGTCTAAATGGCTTTTGCCGCTACATCGGGCCCATGTCACCAGTCGGAACTCCCAAAAGCTGTTGGCCTTTTGCAAAACATACTATTGCTTAATCCAATCGTTAGAATGTTTCATGAGTGACATCAATGCTTTTATCGAAACTACTCAACCTGTAAGAACGACCATTTCTTACCACGGTTGACTGGGAAGTCGATTTATAAGCATAGTGTTAAGTTTAATCATAACATTAATTGTCCTTTAGACTTTAATGACTATTTCTCTTGGTTGAGTTGTGACCATCGTCACTGCTGTTGTGAAATTCCAATTACATTTATAGTTAATGACGCTTGGCTGCCCTATCACAATAACAGTTATTGATTAATGCAATCAAATACATCCTGACCAATTAATCAACATCTAGGAACAACCATTTCCTATGATCATTGATCTACTGGCAATGTTTAATGATTAAAATAATCATATTGTTATATGTTTGGGAAGTTCAATTGCAAACCTCACTGAGTGATCTTGACAGCATCAATACTGCATATGTCTTATTTCAACCTTAGGTTGTTTTGTTTAATTCAGTTATAATAATAATCATCATTATTATTATTATTATTAATATTATTATTATTATTATTATTCCTTTTCACCTCTTTTCATCTCTGTTCATGAATAGTCCATTAGTCTCAGAGCTCAATAACCGTTTGTGATTAACTTAAATAATTTGATCCAGTTTAATGAAGTCTGGAAACCCATTGATGTGAGTTTAATTTAGATGTCAAATTTACTCTGTATTGTTTAATGATTGATTTTAATCGTAATTGTTCTCCTTATACTTTATCATTACTCCCTTGATTGTTGATATCACTCAGCATTGCTGTCTGGAAATTTTAATTTCATTAGCAGCTCCATGATGGATGGCTTCCTCTTTCAATAACAATTACTGATTAAATGTTAATCATAAAACACTTTGATAAATAATAACCATAGGGGTTACCACTCTTGTTCCTTTTACTAATTTTGAATTTTAAATTTTAAGTTAAATCTATTATTTTATTTATTCCAGGTATAGATTGGAACCCATAGTGAATATCTCTTTTGGCTTTAGTCGAATTTACCCAATTGATTTAAATTAACTACAGCTTTGAGTTCCCATTGTTTTCCCAAGCCAGCTCAAGGACACCGTTTCCTTCCCTTTCTGGGTTCCAGGTCGATGCAATTGGACAGAGTAGTCTGTTGCACCCAATTGAGGCAGTATCCTTCGGTTAGCTGAACCCAAATTAAACGTACAAGCTTGTCATTACCTTGGCTAACTAGCTAACGCGATAACCTAATAAACCAACAATTTGGAATTATCTAGTCGACAGCGCCACCACTTGGTCAATCTTAGTTTGTCCAACAGAGAAAACTATCTTTTTGTCTTCTCCTTCTCTTCTATCTTCTTTCGACTTGACTGCTGCTGCTATTTGGGGTATTGCACCTGTGAGAATCATAGAGCAGAGAATTTTAGAAACATTTGACAAATGTTTGGGAAACTTGAACACTGTATTGTTGAAGTTGAACTTGCCTGATCCTCACCCTCATTCCCTCCTCATTGTGGAATCCTACCCATCAGAGCTAAAAGCAGGTCGTCAAGAAGATAAGCATCGTCAGTCGCTATTTTTTTAACACTCATTCAGGGACAATTAATTTTGGTGGGGTGTCAATCCTATTGATTTAAGAAACCAACACTGTCGTTGTTATCACAATTTCTCCTGTTTCATAGGAAATTTTAATAACAGCCACAGTCCTGGTGATTAGAAACCCTAAAATTCAAAAGTTAGCTTAGGAACATTCTTTTGTTTTAGATTAAGGTAAATCATTGCTCTCTCTAGGAAAGTGCAAACACCGATCTTTACCCTATTCTTTATACCTCTTATCACTTTGTATTTCTCTGTTCCTTAGCTGTGCCAACTGTACGTGTTTACTGATTCTCCCCACAGAGTTTACCAGTTAGACGCACATCCAGCAGAGGACCCCAGCCCAGAGAACGACATTCACCTAGAACACTCACACTAGAACATTGGTACACATTTAACTTCTCACACTCAATATTACACACTGACATTGTTGTTCCTCTTGTTCTGCTGTGTTTCGTTCTCTCTCTTTCCTATTCTCGTCCCATTTCAAGGTCAGTGTCAGATCGGTTCTAAGTCTCCCCCACTGCAACAAACATGGCCCGTACGAAAGACCCTGCTGGCCATTGGAAGGACTTAGAAGCATGGCTGAGTGTGGTAACAGACAGTTTCCTCCCCAAGGCCGCCGAAAACCTGCAGCAACTGACCCAGGATCAGATGGATGAGAACTTATCAAGCCTAATGTCACAAGACCCAAGCCACAGCTACAGTCATAAAGACCTAGCCAAGATAACTGGAACGCTGAGTCACACTCTCATCGCCACCCTCTCATCGCCACCCGCAAGATAAGTGACAGGCATGCCAGCCAGCTCCAGCACAAGCTGACACACAGACAACTTCGCATCGAGCAACTAGAACTGGAGGCTTGACAGCAAACTGAACTGTCTACGAAGACGGATCAAGAGTTTAAGGAAGAGATAGATAAACTGCGAGAGAACCTAGCTGCTGCCACCCAAGAATTGGAGCAAGCCAAAGCAAACCATGCTGATGCTACCAACAAGCTTGAAGATGCAGAACAGCTACTGGAAGAAGCAAAGGTTGAAACAAGAGACCAAAAAGCCAAAAACAGAGCTCTTGAAACTCACCTAGATGAAGCGAGACATGAAACTTCAAAGAGGAGTCTGCCAGTGTCAAAGATGAATTTAAGTATGCCTACAAACTGCGACGTGAACCCGCCAAGGAAAGATATGCACTAGCCTCACCCTTGCCAAGCAGGACAGGATCCCTTGTACCTGAACTCGAACTCACACATAGTGAGAAAGATGAGGAACCAAGCCGAAGACGCTCACCAGCTCCTTCTGCAGGGCCTGACCTCACCCCAAAACGACGGGAGCCTGCGCTAGTCAGTCACAGATCAGCGCACAACATGGATATCAAAGACCTCGATAAGCTGGCCAGGAACATTGGCAAGTTCACCCCAAGTGCGCCAGGTGGTCAGGAAATCCACGCCTATCTGCAAGACATTGATTTACATCTGGAAATGAGACCCAATGTCTCAGACAAAGATAGAGTTTACCTGCTTCAGGCGACAGCCCTGAAGTACGCAGCTTCCTAGACCGACAGCCAGCTCGCACAAAAAATGACTACCTCCTACTCCAAGAAGCTCTCATCAAAGAATTTGCTGACCCCGAATTGGAGAGAGGACTGGTGGCTGCACTTGAGATGAAGCAAGGCCATAACGAGCCCCCTCAAGCATACTAAAGCCGGCTCAGACGAGCCTATTTTGGAACTCGGATTGAACCCGAAATGGAAGAAGATCTGAACTTCAAGATTCTATTCCTGCGATACCTCAATCCTGCTGTAAGCCACCGTCTGGGAGTCCTTGCATGCCCACGAACAATGACTGTGCAACAGTTACGAGATTTGGCACATAAAGCCTATGGTAAACAGAACATGGCTTCAGAAAAGAGCGCCAAAACCACCACTATTCTGGCCGTCGAAACCCAAAGTCCAGAACTGGCACTAGAGGGTGCCCAACGTTCAGACAAAACCGAGCAGTCTGCTCAAGAGGGGAAGGCATCGGCACCCCGCAGACAATGGGACTCTCATGCTGACGCTAGACCTAGACAGAGGAACAGTCGCTATGATGGACCCTCTGGACGACAACGCTCTCCTGAACGCCACTGGGAGAGATCGTGGACTCAATCCTCTTCATTCGGCAATCAAAGGAGAAAAGGCTTGTCACAATCCAACGGTCCCTCCAAGGGACGACAACAAAACCCTGGATCAATAAGCCCAAGGAGTCGACGAAAGCACTCACCCCAATTCTCCACTGACTAAACTCGATCTCAATCCCCACAAGAAGAAACTACCCCATCTGGTTTCGACCCTCAAGAAATAATGAGAATGATGATGAAAGAATTCTTACAACGCAAGGAGGACGACAGGAAGGGGAAAAAGGAGGATAAACTGGATTCAGCCTGACTAGCCGTCGAACAAAGCAGCAGCAACCATCAACAGACCCCTGGGAATAGCACTGTACCCCCTCACTCTCAAAGAGCCATACCTGCAACTACCTCAAGTGAAACAGGAAACCTGTTTAAGCACTAACTCCACAGTTACTGCAGCAGATCACGGCAGCATCCCACAGACACCTGCTGATAAACTGCCAAAAATTCCTGAAAGTGCCATTCTGGTCGTCTGCCACTCCTCCAACGAACCTCAAGCCAGCCCTGAAATCTTACCTGTCCCATGCCAAACTCCTGTCCCTCAACTACTGGGTGACCTCATCGAAAGAGGAGTAGCAAGGAAATTCTATTTGTCTACCATCATCAAACGCCAAGTCCAAGTCGAAGCTCTCGTGGACACAGGAGCTGACATCACCCTAATGTCAGCAGAACTCCTCGAAGAAGTCCAAGAAAGAGCCAAGAGAACCAAAAGAACTCTCAGACTTTAAAGGTGTGAACTGAACCTCCAAGCCTACTCCCAAACTGGCCTACAGCTGAAACAGCTTGCCCCAGTACACCTGACAGTGGGACCAATGAGCGTCGTTCACCCAGTGGACGTGTCACCACTCAACATGTATCCCCTCCTCATAGGAAAAGATTTGCTGAACCGATTTGAACCTCTAATTGATTTCAAGCATATGAAGATATGGACTCAAGTCCGGGAGCCATTGCCCTTCCAGCCAGTTTGCTCCAAAGAGCCACAGTGTCAAGCTACAGGCACTGACCCCAAGTCACTGACTATTGGTGCAACCTCCAGCAGTAAGGATCAAGACCCTTTCCTCTGCTCACTACAAGCTCCTGACTCAGACTCCAGCCCCATTCCAATCAAGACTGAAATAGACATTCAAAACACCTCGGTGTCCAATGCGGCCCTAGCACTGTGGACAGAGAACTCAGCTGTCAGTCTAAAGCTCTTCCAAGCCTTAAAACGAAGACACCAGACTCTGCCACATGTCTCAAAACACAGCCGCTTCCCTCAGTCCTTGTTCGACAGCCATGGCCACGTCCAAAAATATCTGCGCTGTGGACATCCGATGGAACAACAGACTGCTGAGTCACCACTTCCTCGTTGTTCCTAACCTACCTCATGATATCTACATCAGAGCAGACATCCTAGTTCGGCTCAATGCCTGTGTGGACATTATCAACAATGTTGTGTGGGCCCCTCTGTCGAACCAACTGACCACTTCAGTCAATTTGAACACCCTTCGATCTGGTCAAACCATACCAGATGCATGTGCCATGATCAATGAGAAAGAAGTCACAATCCCTGCATACAGAAAGAGTGTCAGCGTTCGCCTCAACATGCGACCTGGCCACACTCTCAACAGTAAGCTAGCATTCTTCCAGCCATCCAGGACCTGTCTGAAACTGGGCCTGACTCTGGAAGCCACCCCTCTCATTGATGCGTCATCACGTGCTATGTACATACTGTTCAACATCTGCACTGCCAGAGATGTCACTGTCCCTAAAACCAGTCACTTAGGATGGCTCATCAACCAGGCGTTTCATGACTTCGACCTGATGGGCCAATACCAGCACAACCACTGTCTGACGAAGATTATGACACAGTGATGTTTACACGACCACATGGAAACATCTCCAAAACTTCCGTCATGCCAGTGTCTAGGGAAAGTGTATGCGAATGCGAACTGACGGATGACACCCACCTCACGGTCTATGCAGTCTCAACACAGCCTACAACAGAAACACCTAAGCCAATTGCCACCCAAACCCAAAGTCCCTCAAATGACTCGATTGAAGAACCCTATGCTGGGTATGAGGCACATCTTCAACAGATCCTTAGTGAGGCTGATGCCCTCCACAAAGAAGCAGATCGTCAAGGACTCAAAGAAGTTTTGTACAAGTACAAAGACTCCTTCGCCAAAGACTCCCTGGACTGTGGCCTAACCAACATCCATACCGTGCACATACCAACTCACCCAAATGCGCCACCGACATTTGTGAGACAATATAAAATCCCGATTGCCTCATACGAGCCAGTGCAAGAAATCATCGACTCCATGTTGACCAAGGGGGTCATCCGCCCCTGTAACAGCACGTACTCTGCTCCAATATGGCCAGTACTAAAACCCAATGGGAAATGGCGACCTACTATCGACTACCGCAAGTTGAACAAGCAGGTGCCCCTGTCACGATGGCCTATGACTCAGTTGGACCAGGAAATGCCCAAAATCAAAGGCTCAACAATTCTCTCAACACTAGATGTCGCCTCTGGGCTCTGGACAATTCCAGTCCACCCTGATGACCAACACAAACTGGCATTCACATTCGGCAATCAGCAATACACCTTTACATGATGCCCTTTCGGCTATGCCAATTCACCAGCAGAATTCAACATCTTCCTGAACAAAGCATGCCCTGATGCCAGAGCCAGAGGTCATCTTGTCTATGTCGATGATGTTCTCCTGAAAAGCTCAAAAATAGATGATCACCTCAAGGAAATCGATCATGTCCTTAACCAGCTGACAATCGAGGGAGCAAAGATTGCCCTCAACAAGGGACAATGGTGTAAAACCAAAGTGAATTACCTTGGCCTGCTCGTTGGACGATATGGCATTGAACCGCAGTCTAGCCGTACCCAGGCAATCCAAAGCATTAAAACACCCACCAACGTGTCTGAGCTAAGAAGCTTTCTAGGAGTGTGCAATTACTCACAGAAGTTAACCCCCGCTTTTGGGCATCCCTCCTCCGACCTCTTTATGCAGCCCAAAGGACCGAGCCGTCCCGGGAGACACCTGCAAAAACCCAGAGTTGGACCATGGGCCATATGGCCATTCAACGCCGCCGCAGACCTGGACAGTCTCGTCCAGCCTGGCACCTCTTTGTGTTGAAAAGGGGATCATTTGTCCCAATTGGGACTTAGCCAAGGCTGAACCTGGACGCGGCCGTCCCACGCGACACTTTGAACACAGGAGATAGGGATCATTTGTCCCGATTGAAGCAATTTTTTACCACACAGATAGAGGAATAATAAAGACATTGAACACCATATGACCTTTATTGTTAAATATTTATTCAGGAAGATTCAGAGTCTTCTGTTGCTTCAAGGGGGCGTTTCCCATTCGAAGGCGGCCATGGCAGCGTCCTCCTGCTAGTTCCCTCCTGAAAAAGAGAAAAGGCCAGTTAGCTAACACCACACGTCCCTCTGTTGAGGTCCATGCCAAAAAGGAACTGATTTACCAGGGGTGACCCGGGACTCTCTGCCCTCTTGCGCCCCTTCCTTGAGTGGCGTTCTCTGCCCGCTGCCTCCTCCTCCTCCTCCACCAAGGCCCTCTCGAAGAGTCTGCGGTGCTCACGTGCTTGGAGAGGGCCGAGGTGAAGCGCGTAGAACTTATCTGAGGTTGAGGTGTCGTGGCACATGAATTGCGCCACCTTCTAGCGATCCTCGGAAGAATGTCAATTCTTTGCCTGCGTCAGAGACAGACAGACAGAGACTTTTTGGGGTCAAAGCCGCTGGCAGTCATGGCATAAATACTCACGTGGGTCGCGATGGCAGTTCGGACGTCAGTGAAGGTGGGCTTGCCGGGAAGCCCCATGCTGGTCCACGCAGATTGAAAATATTTGTTCAGGGTTCGACAGAGACTGGGTCTGGAAGTAAAAAAAAAATAGGAGGCCTGGCTCCCCCCGGGGAGGCTAGCCCGCAGCTGCAAGAACCTCCGGAACCAGCTGTATTCTTCCTTGTTGAGAGACAACTGGGCCGCGCCGAAGGCTCGGTTTGTCTTATGCGTGGTGATTTGGGAAAAAAACAGAGAGAAGATGAGTGAGCGCCTACCACTGGTGGCCCCCACCCGCAAAGTTACAGATGTTACTACTTCAGTGTGTTCCTTTTGCCGCCATTCATACCGCGGCGACGGCGGTAATTGATGCGCCAGCAGCATTTGACTGCTGGGTGGCATTTTAACCACAGATATTCAGCTTTGCCTTTTCACAATACTAAACAGACTGTTCTGTAGGCGTAGCTTACTGTATGTGTTGTGATGTGTTCAATTAAAATATAATTTTGATTTAGTTTTCCTGGTAATAGACATGCTCTTACACTATACTGTATGCTGTAGAAAAGATACATGGTGAGAAGCCATAGGCTTCAAAAAGCAAATATAAGAATTAAGTTATTAGCCTTTAGTGCCCGATAAAATTGCGTTGGGGTGAAAATAATGTTTTGATTTCTTTGACCATCATGGCAATGTTATTACCTCAAATCTTAAATGTGCACATATGAAAAACAGCAAAATAACATAGATTATCCTGCCGGTAGAGCACATCACCTCACAGCACATCATCTCACAGTGGTGAACTTGCGATCACCTCAACATACTTTATCAGTAAGCTATTTATTATTTATTACAGGCTATGTTAAAAATGTTTGACCAACTGCCACTTCATGTTAAAAACTCTCATGTTTTAATAAATTAATTAAATAAATGGGCATATCCGCATGCAAAGTGAGCCGCATATTATTTGTCTGTTTATTTTCTCTTTTCATTTTCTCTTTCACGCGCATGTAGAGAAAGAAAAAAATAGCTTGTTTAAAAAAGCATTATGTCAACTAATGCATAATAATAATAATAATAATAATAATTATTATTATTATTATTATTATTATTATTTTTTTTTTATTATTTTTATAATTATTATTAGCTATTAATTAACTATATCCATAATGCCGGGATGCGTGTTGCTTTCACTCGACATCTAGGTCAAAAGCAAAATTGTACTGTTGCACGGCAAAGGATAGTCTATAGTGAAAAATATATAATTAGATGCATTTCCCAAAACCGTTGTTAGCCAAGGTCCCATTATCACAAACATAGTTCGTTAATTTGCCGTTTCCCAGTGTAGTTAGTTTATAATAATTTAGTTTTTACATATAGTATTGCATACAGTAGGCGTTTATCCGACTAAAACTAACGCATGGATTCTGAGTTATTAAAACTTGCGTTTTAATGACGGATGTGGGTGTCACAAAATACTTTTTAAATAAATGTTTTCGTATTATTATTATTTGATTTAAACAACACTTAATAAAAAATTTAAATGTATTTATTTCAGCACTTATTGTAAAAACTATAAATTACAGTGCTTCCCGCACTTGCGGTGGTAGCCGGATTGAAGCACACCATATACCCACATCACTTAGTTAACTATATGCCATAAACAAAACATAATTCCATTTTTAAATATAACAATTGTATTTATTATGACACTTTTCTTTTTCTTTTTTTAAAAAAAATAAAAAGAAATGCCATTCAGGAGCAATGTGCTTTGACAGGTCAAATTAGATTCTTTTTCTCTTTCAAGATCAAAGCAAATTTGAATGCAAAAGGATATGCATATACAAGCCTATGTAATATATTAACATCAACAAATTAATAAAATAAGTAGCAAATGAGAAATAAATGACAGAAAATTTGATAAAAACAGACATTATCTTTAAAAGTTATCAGAATTGCAAGATTAAAACAGCTGAATAAAGGCCTAAAATAAATCTAGAAAGCAACTACTGTGCCTGATATTTTTTTTCTTTTCTGTCTTTTTTTTCGAATAACGAACAATTTCAACCGCGGGGAGATACCGACAGCTTGATTTGCAGTATTTTCTAACATGTTAGAAGCGGGCAGTGGACATCAGCTGGCCGTAGAGACGGGCTGGCTCAAAAAAACATGGCTGCCGGTGGAGAAGCGGCTGTGCCCTCAGCAGCTGATTGAGACGAAGCTGCATATCCTTACTGAGTGCACTAAATACTCCGAGATCCGGGAAAAATTCTAGCCGATAATCCAACACATACAAAACAACTTTGAGTCCCTGTTGAACAGAAACTGCCCATCTTACTGGGGGAGTGTGTGTGCTGCTGTGTGTTCAACGAACAATACCCGCTCCTGTCTCCAACACACAAATACTGGAACTCTTTATGTGGACCTACTTTTGATAATAGGCTACTATTATTACCTTTATCCTGTCTTATGTTTTCAAAAATCTATTTTTATTTTTATTATTATATTTTTATTTTTTTATTGAATTTTTATTTTTATTAATCATTTTTTGTCTGGTTTGTGCGACGTGACGCTGCGACGCTGCACTGCTTTGGCAAAACGAATGTACAGTTACTTGTCATGCCAATAAAGCACCTCAAATGTGAAAATGTGAAAATAGCGAAGGGAATTTAGGCTGTTCGTGGAAATTTTTGAATGGAAATAAGTTGCCAGATGACGCATAGTTGGTGCGAGGGATCGTACTCAATATTTGGATGCCACGAACCACTTAAGTGAATGACTACTTGTCACTTTTACTAAAACGGAGGTAAGGCGGCCAAATCGACTCTAGGGTCCGAACGGACGCCTTCGGGGGTGCCCAAGCTCTTCGTGGGTCACTCCCGAAGCCCCCCCCCATCCCCCCAAATGCCTAGTCGTCCCCCTGACCACCTTTTTGTCCACAAAGTGCCTAAATGTCCCCCTGAGTGCCTATCGACACCCCCTCACCCTCTTCATCGCCCACAGACTGCCTATTGATCCCCCTGACCACCTATTCTTCACCCTCCTCCTCCTCACTGTCCGCTGAGAGCCTATTGATCCCCCTGACTGCCTATTTTTCACCCTCCTCTTCCTCACTGCCTGCAGAGTGCCTATTGATCCCCCTGACTGCCTATTGTGCGCAAACTGCCTATTTATCCTCCTGAGTGCCTAATCTTCACCTTCCTCTTCCTCATTGTCCGCAGAGTGCCTATTGATCCCCTTGACCACCTATTGTCCAAAAAGTGCCTATTGATCCCTCTGACTGCCTATTGTGCAAAAACTGACCTTTGTCCCCCGAAATGCCCGCCGATCCCCCGACTGCCTGTTTTTTACTCTCTTCTCCCTCGTTGTTCGTAGAGTGCCTTTAATGACCCTAAACACCTGTTTTTCATCATCATGCACAAAGTGACCGTCGTGCCCGGGATGTGGACGGCGCCCGATTGGCCCCAAACTGACATATATGTTGCGTCACGGGACCCCAGGGCAAGCCCCAAAGCCAACTTATCCCAAAGTAACTTATCCCATTTATTTTAATAGGTGGTTCGTGGACGCCCCCCGAATTGGCCCCCGTGGTCCGAAACTACTCTGAATTGATATGGTCTTACCCTCAGGGGCCCCTCAAACGATCCGCAAAGTTTGGGGCCCGCAGGACCTTTGCAAGTGCTTAATTGGCTGGGCGGGGGTTGGGCTGATTAGATAATTTTCTCTGAATATTTTTTCTTATTTTTTTTCAAGTGCTTCCCCTGCACCGAGGCATACGAAATTTGAATAGGTGATGCAGGGGGCCTTGACGAAACTGTAGTCGAAGCCCCCAACGTTTTGCGCCAAAATAAAGGTCCTTTTGACCACTAAAACAAAAAAGTCCCACGGGCAACTTATTTTTAGGCTGTCCGCGGACAGTGCTTTTTTAGGCCACAAAAGCCGTTTGGTGAGGTCTGACTTGACACGCACTGTTGGATGAGGTCCCTGACCCCTCCTAACTACCCAAATAACCCCTAAACTTTGAGGGTGCAAAGTTCACCTCAAACATGCAAAGTCATTCATGAAACAGACTTGGAGTGCATGGGTGAAAGAGGCCTGTGTGAGAGATTTGCTCTGCCTTGCCAATCAAGAGTTGCGTTCGAGCGAGGCACTTGTGCTCTTAATATGGTGTGTGGGGGCCCCTAGGCTGCCAGCAGGCCAAGTTTGGAACCGCTCGGACCCCCGAGGGCCGATTCGGGGCCCGTGACACGTGCAACTTATTCCATTCATTTTGTAGGTGTTTCGTGGACAGTGCCCGATCGGCCCCAAACTGACATATATGTTACGTCACGGGCCCCTGAATCAGGCCCCCAAGTTCTGCGGTTGCGCTGGCTAATTTGCTCAAAAATACCCCCAATGACCGCGAACCACCTATGGACTTTACATTGAAATAAGTTGCACGTGGGACGTTGGCTCCCGAGGGGTCGAAAGGTCAGAGGGCCCCGAAAATCGGCACAGGGGTCGTGTTGGGGCCCCCGACACGAGACCTAGAGTGTCGGGCCGCAGATGGCTTCCGTGTACATGGAGGCGCCGAGGTTGCCCGATCTGCCTCGAACTGACTATATGTTACCTATATACCTATATGTTTTCACTGAATATTTCTTTCTGATTTTTTTCAAGTGCTTCCCCTGCACCGAGGGGTACGAAAATTGAATAGGTGGTGCAGGGGGCCTTGACAAAACTGTAGTCGAAGCCCCCACCGTTTTGCGCTGTTCGTGGCCACATTGGTGTTCAGAGAGACAGATGGGTTGTTCCCACAATTTAGGTGTTCAGGGGGACAGATAGGCTGTTTGTGGCCACATAGGTGTTCAGGGGGACAGATAGGCTGTTCGTGGCCACATTGGTGTTCAGAGAGATATATGGGTTGTTCCCACAATTTAGGTGTTCAGGGGGACAGATAGGCTGTTCATGGCCACATTGGTGTTCAGGGGGACAGATTGGTCATTACCGGCCATTTAGGTGTTCAGGGGGACAAATAGGCTGTTTATGGCCACATTGGTGTTCAGGGGGACAGATTGGTCATTCCCAGCCATTTAGGTGCTCAGGGGGACAGATAGGCTGTTCGTGACCACATAGGTGTTCAGGTGGACAGATAGGCTGTTCCTGCCCATATAGGTGTTCAGGGGGACAGATAGGTCGTTCCCAGCCACTTAGGTGTTCAGGGGGACGAATAGGCTGTTCGTGGCCACATTGGTGTTCAGAGAGACAGATGGGTTGTTCCCACAATTTAGGTGTTCAGGGGGACAGATAGGCTGTTCATGGCCACATTGGTGTTCAGGGGCACAAATAGGCTGTTCGTGGCCACATAGGTGTTCAGAGAGATGTATGGGTTGTTCCCACAATTTAGGTGTTCAGGGGGACAGATAGGCTGTTTGTGGCCACATAAGTGTTCAGGGGGACAAATAGGCTGTTCATGGCCACATTGGTGTTCAGGGGCACAAATAGGCTGTTTGTGGTCACATTGGTGTTCAGAGGGACAGATTGGTCATTCCTGGCCATTTAGGTGTTCAGGGGGACAGATAGGCTGTTTGTGGCCACATAGGTGTTCAGGGGGACAAATAGGCTGTTCGTGGCCACATTGGTGTTCAGAGAGACAGATGGGTTGTTCCCACAATTTAGGTGTTCAGGGGGACAGATAGGCTGTTTGTGGCCACATAGGTGTTCAGGGGGACAGATGGGCTGTTCGTGGCCACATTGGTGTTCAGAGAGATATATGGGTTGTTCCCACAATTTAGGTGTTCAGGGGGACAGATAGGCTGTTCATGGCCACATTGGTGTTCAGGGGGACAGATTGGTCATTACCGGCCATTTAGGTGTTCAGGGGGACAAATAGGCTGTTCATGGCCACATTGGTGTTCAGGGGGACAGATTGGTCATTCCCAGCCATTTAGGTGCTCAGGGAGACAGATAGGCTGTTCGTGACCACATAGGTGTTCAGGTGGACAGATATGCTGTTCCTGCCCATATAGGTGTTCACGGGGACAGATAGGTCGTTCCCAGCCACTTAGGTGTTCAGGGGGACGAATAGGCTGTTCGTGGCCACATTGGTGTTCAGAGAGACAGATGGGTTGTTCCCACAATTTAGGTGTTCAGTGGGACAGATAGGCTGTTCATGGCCACATTGGTGTTCAGGGGCACAAATAGGCTGTTCGTGGCCACATTGGTGTTCAGAGAGATGTATGGGTTGTTCCCACAATTTAGGTGTTCAGGGGGACAGATAGGCTGTTTGTGGCCACATAAGTGTTCAGGGGGACAAATAGGCTGTTCATGGCCACATTGGTGTTCAGGGGGACAGATTGGTCATTCCCAGCCATTTAGGTGCTCAGGGAGACAGATAGGCTGTTCGTGACCACATAGGTGTTCAGGTGGACAGATATGCTGTTCCTGCCCATATAGGTGTTCACGGGGACAGATAGGTCGTTCCCAGCCACTTAGGTGTTCAGGGGGACGAATAGGCTGTTCGTGGCCACATTGGTGTTCAGAGAGACAGATGGGTTGTTCCCACAATTTAGGTGTTCAGTGGGACAGATAGGCTGTTCATGGCCACATTGGTGTTCAGGGGCACAAATAGGCTGTTCGTGGCCACATTGGTGTTCAGAGAGATGTATGGGTTGTTCCCACAATTTAGGTGTTCAGGGGGACAGATAGGCTGTTTGTGGCCACATAAGTGTTCAGGGGGACAAATAGGCTGTTCATGGCCACATTGGTGTTCAGGGGCACAAATAGGCTGTTTGTGGTCACATTGGTGTTCAGAGGGACAGATTGGTCATTCCTGGCCATTTAGGTGTTCAGGGGGACAGATAGGCTGTTTGTGGCCACATAGGTGTTCAGGGGGACAAATAGGCTGTTCGTGGCCACATTGGTGTTCAGAGAGACAGATGGGTTGTTCCCACAATTTAGGTGTTCAGGGGGACAGATAGGCTGTTTGTGGCCACATAGGTGTTCAGGGGGACAGATAGGCTGTTCGTGGCCACATTGGTGTTCAGAGTGATGTATGGGTTGTTCCCACAATTTAGGTGCTCAGGGGGACAGATAGGCTGTTTGTGGCCACATAAGTGTTCAGGGGGACAAATAGGCTTTTCGTGGCCACATTGGTGTTCAGAGTGATGTATGGGTTGTTCCCACAATTTAGGTGTTCAGGGGGACAGATAGGCTGTTTGTGGCCACATAAGTGTTCAGGGGGACAAATAGGCTGTTCGTGGTCACATTGGTGTTCAGAGGGACAGATTGGTCATTCCTGGCCATTTAGGTGTTCAGGGGGACAGATAGGCTGTTTGTGGCCACATAGGTGTTCAGGGGGACAGATAGGTCGTTCCCGGCCACTTAGGTGTTCAGGGGGACGAATAGGCTGTTTGTGGGAGGTGGGAGGGTCCCGGCAGGGTGGGCGGGCCCTCTTCGGACAAATAGGCTGTAAGGGGGAGGTTTAGGCTGTCCCCGGACTCCCAGGCCTCACCTATTCGGCTCTCCCGCGTAGGGGGTCTCTGTCAGTCCGCTGCCACCCGTGGCGAACCCCAGATTGCAACAGAATGGGTCGAAAAAAGCGACTATTTCAACGGCGTTCCGCGCGGCCACCGGGGGAGCTATGGGGACGGCGTCGCCTCGGAGCGGGTCAGGGGGCCCTCCCCTAGGGGCCTGCGCGGTCGTCGGGGCCGGGAAAAATCGTCTAGGGGGCGGCGCGCAGCGTCCGGGAACAGCCTTCCGGAAAGCCCCTATTAAGCGCCCCGTGGGACCCAGGCCTCGGTCGGCGCCCTTTGGCGGCGTGATTCTGATTTGACATTCTTCCGCTAAACTTGCACTGTGTTGAGGTGTAAATGGGCTATGATCTTTGCTATTGAGGCTAAGGCATCAAGGTGTAAATGAGCTACAGTATAGTTCTCTTTGCAACTTTCAGTTTTGAGGTGGGGGAAGTGGGAAGAGCCAAATCAAATGTACCATCTCTAAAAATAAAAAGGCCTCTTACCATGCATTTGTGTTGAAAGATTATTACCTTATTTTTATTTTATTATTAATTTATTCATTCATTCGTCCATTCATTTTCTTTTCGTTTTAGTCCCTTTATTAGTCTGTAATCGCCACAGCGGAATGAACCGTCAACTTATCCAGCATATGTTTTACGCAGTGGATGCCAGGAGGGCCAGCTGGGGCTCCGGGGCGGAGTGAAAGGAGAGGTGGAATTTGCCCCGAGTCTGGGAAAGATGGCTTGCCGTCATTACACCGATAGCACACGAGTTACATGCGTCAAACACATAAATAAATAAATAAATAAATAAATAACTAAGGGAAAGAAAACATCTAGCCTTATAGGCTGAGGTCTTTTTGCTTATAATCGCCCTTATGTTTCCGTTTTAAATGTAAGGCTGTTGCATAATACAATTTTAATTTATAAGTGACTTTGCTGCGTCCCCCTTGATGTTTCAATAACGCATAATAATCTATACACCATATTAAAGACAACAGAAAGACATAAAACTTTACAAATTACCTGTCCCCTTTTGTAGACTCAAAACAAGTGTCAAATGTTGAAAAAATTGCCTGAGCCATATTAAAATATAATTTAAAGAATTGCATTATCGGATATAATAAAACCGCATTAAATAAATAAACCAATATAAAACAAGCAAAAGCAAGCTATAACAGTTTAGGTAGGTCTATGTAGCCTACATAAATGAAACCGTTAAAGCCAAATTAAACTTTCATTTTACAAGATTTTTTTTTTTAAATATTTTAGATATTTTCTAAAAACAATAAACACCAGAGAAGGTTTAAATAATTATATAGTGGGTACGATGATAATAATCAAATCATGCAAACAGTGCATTTTTGGGGAGAGTAAAAGCAGAATGTGACCTTTTTCTGTTATCCAGCTATTGTAGGACTCAAATGGTCCATTGCATGTTCAAAAATTGACGGAGATCTGAATTGAAAATTAACAAGTTTTATTTCGAATGCAAGAAGTTAGAGAGTACAATTCCTGCGCAGGAGAGATGTACTAATGTATCCGCGCCCTCTATGCTGTCCTTCCGGTTTTTATACTGTCCCTCACACACACTCTTACCCTAAACTCTTATTAGCCTTATATGGTCTTTGTCTTTAAGAAGTTGGCCATTCAGCAACCAGATATTCCTCTTCCTGGTATCTGTGTATCTTCTGTTAACAGTTCACCCTTTTTTAGATGTTTCAGAGCACGTACACACAGCTCATACATCTTGTGACTCTCCATCACCCCCACCCAAAAACAGGATGCGCTAGCATCCGGTAACATTTCTCTATACTTTGTGCTCATAATATAGCAGTTAACTCTTTAAAGCAAAAGCCTTCATGTCTATATTTATTACGTACTTACTAACAAAGCTTAATAAAATGCTTATCCTTCACTATGCAGTGCCACTTTAAAAAACGCATCGGGGAAAACTGCAAAAAAGTGTTTTGTGTCCCCAAACAATTGTGTTGATGTTTTTATATGACGTGCTAAAATTGAAAAATGAAATTTACATGAAGAGCTTTATTAGTGAAAAGCTGCCGAGCGCAACGAAATGGGCTATAAGCTATATTTGCTCTTATGTGCTGAAATACTTAACACTTTCCTTAAGACCACAGCATAATATGCAACATCTAAATGTCATATAGCCAATAAGGAAAAATTAACATGTTTCAGGTCTCTCCAGTGCATTTGGACTGAATATTTAACTGTGTCTTACTGGATGTCTCCAGTAACTCTAACAAACATAGAGGCACAAGCAGACTGTAGGATTCATTCATTAATTCTTTCTTTTATTTATTTATTGTCAACCAAATATATATAAATTGATATGTGTGTGTGTCTTAGTTTGTGTCGTAAATTTTCAACCATTTATAAAAAAGAGACAACATACTGATATGGTGTAATAAAATGTCAGTTTAATAAATAATACCAAGTTTTAACACATCTGCTACATTCCAGTGGAGCCTCCGTTGCGCTCTACCACAGCTGGCAAAACTTTCTGAAGGTGGTCGATGTATCTGTTGCAGACAGTTATTGTCAAACGATGCCGCCAGAATGTTTCGATGGCTTTAAGAAGCTCGTCTTTATTTTTTGGCTTGACCTCACGTCGGACGAATTCCTTTAGAGCATGCCAAACCAGCTCGATGGGATTGAGATCTGGTGATCTGCAAATAAAAATGAACAATTTAGACAAATTTGTCACTTATTCACTTCATTACTTAGTTGACTTAGTAGGCTGTAGGGGAGCGCGGGGCACAAAGTAACGCGGGGTTATATGTAATAGATTGTTTTGTTTTGTTTTTTTTGATAGACAAAAAATATTTTATGGCTAATATTGCAAATAAAGGCAATGTAAAATAATGGATAATAATGCAAAAAAAATCCAAATGTGTTAATACAATAAATAAATAAACATGCTGTGCTATGTAGAATAAAAAAAAACTTAATTGAGCTATAGGTAATCTGCCTTTTTAAGCATGTGTTACAACTAACCCCCTGTCTGTTACAACTTGCCCCGCAGGTGGGGTAAATGGAAAATATTTTTACACCTGGCACTTTTGGCAATACTGCACAGAAACCATAGGTCCGGCGATCATACAGCCATTGCTCATGCGTAGGAGAGGATTGTTTTGTTGGTAAAAAAAACAAAAACAATGGTTTGTCTAACCCCATTACTCTGTTCATTATTTGACCAAAACCAAAAAGTGTTACTTTGTGCCCCGCTCTCCCCTGATAACCTAACAAGAAGTACACAACATACTCAGCTGGGGTTTTCACCCAGTTGATCCCCTCCGCAGCAATACAATGTCATGCTGCTGTATGTTTTGGGTCGTTGTCTGAAAAAAGAAACACATTAGAAAGTTTAAGATTCGGAAACAAATGTAAACCATAAAATATCACACACACACACACACACACACACACACACACATACACGCACACACACACACAGTACAGTAGGCCTATACTGTATCTACCTTGGAAGAAGCGATGTGGTCCTTTAAAGTGGTGTTTTACGTATGGAGACAGATTTGATTTTATTATGCTGTCTTCGTAAAAACATCTGTCCATAATTCCTGAAAATAAAAATAAAAATGTTATACATAAAGAAACTGCAAAGAAAGGATTCAGTCATATTGAAGAGATTTTAACTAACCTTCAAACACAACTAGCGGTCCAGGTCCCTGACGGGATATGGCTCCCCAGACATGAAGCTTTACTGGATGCTTTGCTTTCGGTTTCACAACATGGCGACCCTTTTTCCGATAGCACATCAGTGCAAAACGCTCCAAAGCCACAGTCGTTTCATCTGAAAATATCACGTTGTCAAAGGTCTCCTGGTCAGACATCCACTGCTGAACTTGACTAAGACGGAGAACCTTGTTGTGGTCACGGATCATGGGGTCTGTCCTATTAAGAAATATGTAGGACATGTAAGCACATATAAAGCAAATAGCCTAAATAAAGAGATGCATGGATGAATGTTAAATAAATAAATATTTATCATTATGGCATTGTTTATAACGGCTTACCTGGCTTTTCCATAGGTCCATAGGAGTTGTTTTAATGATTTTCTGATAGTGCAGACTGATGCTTTTAACTGTATTCTGGACAGAAGCTCGCTCTGAATCTTTTTAGCAGATCGCTCATCGTCCTCGTGCAGTATTTCGTCAATCATTTTAAGTGCAGTACTATAAAACAAACACATACAATAATTTTATTAACAACATTTTTACATCGTTGTTGAAATACTCGATTTGACAAGATGATAATACACAATACCTGTTCATTTTCCTTGCCGTTGTTTTTCTAGGAAGGCCTACAGGTCTTTGACGTCTATAGTGTCGTCTTATAGTGGTGTTGGAGACATGCACACCCAACTGAAACAGGAAAGCCCTGATGTCAGCTTTCGCTTTGCTCTCTCTAAACGCGCGCTCTTCCCGTGACGCGCGCTGCGGTGTGTCCCTTAAACAATATCGAGAGGTTAGTAACTGAAGTTACTGTACTCATTTTAATTTCACTGACTCGATTAATTAAATTCGATAAGGAAAAGAACGTCAAAATCATACACAAGATATCTTAAACTGTTACAGTTCACTGTTGTGCTTACCAATAGTGCAATACAATATGAAAAATTCGGAATCAATAAAGGGACTAAGCCAACATACCATTATAACAAAGCTAGTTGTCATAAATAAACTACAAAGAAGCCGCCCAAGTTGAAGAAGGCATGGAGGCAGTGGTATTTATTTCTATGTGGAAAACATTATTTTCTGTTATATTTTAATTTAAATTTTTTTTTTTATTAGAAAACATATTTGTGTATAGCTGTAACATTTGTCCTATTGCTACTTAGCAACAAAAATCTAAAGCTAAAGGATTAGGGATGATAAATGTAGGCTACTAAATACAGTAAAGGCTATTGTCTCTTCCAAATGATGGGCAAAGATTCACACCTTTGCAGTCCCCCCACCCACATTTCACAACCTGTATGATCCCATAAAGGCCGCAAGTGCCACAGACCCTGTAGAACATTTCTTAGCTGATCTTCTGCGTGGTCTATTAAGTCATTATGAACAGCTCATCTTTTTACGGAAAGAGGACCAGGAACTCAAAAAGGGTAATTATTACACCATTCTGTCTTTCCGTTATCTCCTTCATGATTATTTGTACTGTGTTTTCCTACGTTTCATGTTTTAACATAATTTTAACTTACTTCATTTATAGAGGGCTTTGTTTGAGAACAGAGAGACAACACCTAAGACAACACCTAAGAAAACAGCAAAGAGGACGAAGAAGCGCATGGTCTCCAAAAAAGCGGTAATTTAATTTATTTCCTTATTTTCTGTATAATAAAAAAAGTTTTTTTTTTTCGGAAATTTGTGTTCACACGAAACGTGGCAAAATTTAATAGTACACTATGTTGACTCTCAACAGGCCGATGCGCTGTTAAGTGTGATCAACCCACACACTACACCCCCGGCTGTGGCAAAGGATCCGAGGCGTCAGCCGAAGAGGCAGCCCTGCGTTATTAAGGCACTGAGAGAGCAGCTAGCGGCTGGTGTGCTAGAGATGGAGGCTATGCGAAAGGAGCTGAATGCCTGCAAAGCAGCCCTTGCAGACTTAAACAACAGTCACAAGGAACTGATTCAAACTCATGCAACCACTGTGCTTTAGCTGAAAGAAGCGCAAACAGCAGCAACGGAAGCTCAGTGGACACAAGACCCCATGCGTACACCCGTTAACCTGAATGAGGATATGGAACAGTCCGAAGTCACCTCTGCTGGCCCGACTCCAAATTCAAGTTGCCATCCCGATTTACTGTTCTCCCCTCCCACTCAAGAGCACATTGACATGCTTATGTTTCAGAGTCATGGACGGCCAGATCGGTACGGTTGCTTGCTGTTTTGTGCAGTTGTGCCAGACCAGCGCTACGCGGAGTGGGCATCCACAACGAACTGGGATGGTTCGAGAGGCAAAGTTGCTTTGCCCGTGAACCTAAAACAGTTCGTTAGAGACAGCGTGATTAAGAGATTCCCTAACCTGACCAGCGCTGACAGCAAACGCATAAAGGACAGAGTGAACGAATTTCGAGTTAGCGCCCACCGACGTCTTCAGTATTAGAGACAATTTAAAAAAAAACATTCAGTTATTTTTGTATTTGTATTTGCTTTTCTTCTCAGAATAAATATATCCTCTTAACCAACTGTATGACTGTTTTTTTCCCAATTATACACAAAAGAAATAGTTTTTAAAGTGTTTTTTCATGCTTTATTTCTAACACATTTATGAATTATAAGTTTTAGCCTAAGGTTACCAGACAAAACAACAATAACAACATTATTATACATCATAGTAGCATGTAGACTATAAAAAGGCAACATATCGACTCATGCGATACATGAGGCCCGTAGCCAGCCTGGTGAAAGGGATGGTTCTTTTTTTCTCAAGTGGACCTTTTTGCAGTTATACGCCTCAGTTTCTATTTAACCATGAGATTTAAATACTACATTTTAGTGACTTTTTTGCTGGATTAGCCAGTCAGATGTCATTATAACCACACTTTTTGATGTACTAAAATATTTCCTAAAAGTGCAGTTAAAAAAATTCAAACGAGAAATTTTTAAAATACAAATTTATTAAATCATGTCATTAGAAAAATAGCAATCTGTTTTAAAGTGTTAAAGTAAAAAAAAAAAAATCATTTATTAGACAAAAAACACACTGGCCTAACCTTTGACAGCTTTTTCTTCTTTTTTTCGCGGTTATGCGTGCATTAGCCTATATTTTACACGCATATGTAAGGTGACTGAAATTCAAATTAAAATACAAAACATACTGATCCATTAAGTAAAAAAACAAAACAACAATTTTACTTTAAAGAAGAACATTGACGTTAACATTATTTTATTATACTTTAAGTGATCTGCTTGAGGTAGGTCACGTTTATCAATGGTAAATTTTAACCTAAGTTTACATTAATAACATACAGTGCATTGTTCTTTACCATACAAAATAAAAAATAATAAAAGAAACATTATACACCATAGTAGCCTGTAGCCTATAAAAAGGCCGCAAATCTTTTTAAATGCATTAAAAGGCAAGCGCATATCTAAGCCTTACCTTGAGTTTGTTCACACTCTGCATGTATTAACTTACATGCTGTATTTTAATATAGCTAATTTTGATGAATTAGCTCTAACCTTTGACAGTTTTTTCTTCTTTCCGCGGTTATGCGCACATTATATTTCAAATGCATATGCAAGGTGACTGAAATTGAAATTAAAATACAAAACATACTGGGCCATTAAGTAAAAAAACAAAACAACAGTTATACTTTAAAGAGAACTTTAAAGAGAACATTGATGTTTTGAAACAAAAAAATTAACTGAAAACTATTAAAAATAAACCTGCGAGATATGTCCTGCGGCAAAATTATTTTATGAAGCAGCATTCAACTTAAGCTCTTTAGACCATGCGCCTGACCGTTTCTTAGTGTTTCACCACATGTCCTTAAATACATAAGGCCTATTTTTATTATTTTTCATTATTCGTTTATTATTATGTACAATAATTGTGACATAAAATGAAATAGTAAAATATAATCAACAACAAAAATGTAAATAAAAACATAAATTAAAACATAAATGAAAAGGTCTTGTGTTAGTCCTACCAAAATAGCAAACACTGAACATCTCTTTACATTTAGGCTAAAAGACAGCTTTATTTTTTTATTTAGGCATACTTAGAATATTTGTACTGAATGTTTGTGCTTTCATTTCAGTTGTCTTTAACTTCTTCAATTCTATTTTTCAAAAAGAATCCTCTTTGCACTTAAAAAGTTTAGAATAACAATAAAGCGTGTTAACAAATTTTAAATGATTAATAAAGGAATTATAATGTTTTGACTTATTGTTTAATCTCATTTACAAGCACAGTAGCATATTTAAGGCTGCTGTGTGGGCTATTTCTGTCCGTTCGCATCCCGTCCCTTTGCGCCCCCTGGCGGCTCATTCACAAACTGGGGTCATACACTAAAAACAAAGCAGCTCCTATTTCAAACGGCGGCGGTATATGACGCGGCGGTAATAGTCACTTTGACCTCTCACCTACTGTACACTCACATTAATGACATAGGCGGACTCGTCCGGGCTCCTGGAGGCCTCTTCGACCTCCTGGATGGTCAGGTTCTGGAAGACCCCACAGCGATGGCCCGTGATTCAGGTCAGGTAGCCGGTCAGGTAGCCATAGAAGCGCCACTGCTGCCTGGTGTCTGGGCTGGACTTGAGGTCGTCTGACGGAGGGGGGTTAGGGGTTAGACTTTTCCAACAAACCTTGTTACACCACCAACGGTTTAAACTTAGCGATAGCAACTGGTGCCACAACGCAAAAAGATAATCTCTGCTCCGGGGCACCAGCGGCTCTCGGTCAAACGAGCCACGTCACGTGGCTCGTTTGACCGAGAGCCGCTGGTGCCCCGGAGCAGAAGAGGGAAGAACGGAGAGAAGGTCAGCATTTCCACGCTGGTGGAAACGCTGACCGACGGGTCCAAACACTCACCTAGAAGGGCAGGTATTTTTCTCCCAGCCGTCCAGTGACAGTGTAGCAGGGTGGCTTTGGAAATGAGTCTGCCTTCTTTGGCCTGCTTGATCCTTACCTCGTGTACCACGACGCGGCGGCGTATGCCGGGAATGAGAGCTCGAAGCTCCCTGCGAACCAGCACCAGGGTGGTACTAGAGAGGCGGCAGGAGGCCGGCGGGGTTTCGGAGAGATAATCCAGGAACTGCGGCACGTTCTTCAGGTAGTGCTGCCTCGTGGGCTTGCCCATGCCCGTTTGGCCTAGCAGGGCAGACCAGGCTCGGATGCGTGCCGGTTGGTTGAGGAAGGACAAGGTTTCTGGGTCCGCGTGGCCTTTCGCCATGAAACCTAGGAAGGCCTTCACCCTCGTCAGTTTGGAGTTGTTCTGCAGACGGGCGGTGGGCTCCCTCCCCAATTGGAAACCCTCAAACTCTTCCAAAAGCAAGTCTGCAGAATGGGGGCGAAAGTCAAAAGTCAGACGACATACATCCACCACCAGCCCAACAGAGAAGTGCCATAACCATACTCAACTCAAGGCGTGGGTCTGGTCCGGGTACGGGTACTTTGTTGGATCGTAGGCTTCCACAGGCCCGGAGGCCGCTTGGAGATCTCGAGCCTCCCCTCGCCCGGGGGCGGGGTCGGGGGATGGTGCCGGCGGGACAGGACACGACCTTGCCCGCCTGCTCTTCCTCCCCTCTTCCCCCCTCCTCAACTCTTAATAGCGGCGGGTGAATTCGAGCTGGGTGGACCTCACCTTGTCCACCTGCTTGCGGAGCTCTGAGAGCTGGGTCTGTATGCGCTCCGTTGCGAGCCTGCAGCGGGGGTCGGCGCAGGGATGCTCGGCTTCCGGGCGGTCTGGTTCCCATTCCTCTTCGGAGGACGACGGCAGCCGAGACGCCACGGGTACTGTCGGTTGAGTGGACTGCAACCACCGCAACTCTCGAAGCACTTTCCGACGCTTCGCTCGGGCCATGGCCTCCTTCCTGGCCGAGACGGAGAGCTCAGCGTGCTTCTTCAGGTGTCTGTCTAGGCGGGCCGGCGTCCTCCGGCAGCCGGGCACACCGTCTGGCACGTGTCCACGCGGCCAGCGCCAGCAAAAGCTTCTTCTCGTCCGCGTTTGACACCTAGCGGCCACCCTCTGGCTCCACCAGCCACCCCCACACACCTCCGGGGGAGAGGGGTAGGTGGGGCAGGGGAGACCGCCGAGGGCCGGCAAGGATAAACGCCCACGATGCACCACGCGCTGGACATCATGGCGCCAAAGTCACCTACGAAAAGCTCAAACAGGTAGCATATTGCCCTGGCAACAGGATGTAGTGGAGTACGTAAAAGGATGCCTAGTGTGTTGCCAATTCCAACCAGCAAACCCAAACTACTAAGCACCGCTGCAAAGGAATGACCTTCCCATGGTCAGACCTCTAAATCGATTGGGTAGGACCTCTGCCACGTTCAGCGTAGGGCAACAAATACTTCCTAACAGTAGTCTGCGAATTCACAAAATGGGTCGAATGTCTCCCAGCTCCCAACGATACAGCAGAAACTACAGCATATCTGTTAATGAACCACATCTTTTCAAGATTCGGCCTGCCTTTTGGAGTCAACTCTGACCGAGGAACCCACTTTACAGCCAAAGTCATGCAGGAAGTGTGGAAACTTCTGGGAATCCAAGTCAAGCTTCATATAAGCCACCACCCAATCTCCTCTGGTCAAGTGGAACGAACCAGAACGAACCAGTGGTCAGCATGTTGAAAAAAATATGTGTCTGCCAATCAAAAGGACTGGGACATCAAGCACCCTCTTGTACTGATGGCAATAAGGGCCACCCCTCATCGCTCTACTGGGATACCCCCGTTTGAGATGATGACAGGATGACAGATGACACTCCCGTTACACCTGCTGTACCAACCAGGTGACATGAATCTCGTCACCGCCTATACCACTCACCAGTACCTTGAAGAGCTGCATCAGCACCTAAGGTCAACTTTCGCCTTTGCACAGCAACAACTCCAAAGGAATGCGGAAGGACGCAGGGCCTACTACGACAAAAAGGCCTCATACCAGGAATTCAATGTCGGAGACAAGGTGTGGTACTACAGCTTCGCCCTACCACGACAGAACACTCCTCACCGTCTGTCCAAGAAGTTCCTGTTTCACTAGACTGGACCTCATGAGATCATTGACAAACTCTCATCTGTGGCCTACCGAATCAAAATTAGGTCAGGGTGCAGTGACCCTGTCCTTCGATGGGTTCATCGAAACAAGATCAAGAGGCACTGGGGGCCCAGCCAACCAGAAATGGGGGAGGACCAAAGCCACTGACACTGACCAACTGTCCTACCCTCTACACTACACTAACATAACCCCAGACAATCTAGGGAACATATAGTTAACTGTGCTAAACACAACATTAATGCTCTCTCCTCCACAGTCCTGCTAGAAAACCCCTAGTAGAGAGGAGTCACTCCAGATTTGTGACACGGCGTCACTGATTTAGTTTTTTTTTTACCTACCTGAGTTACCTTTATGTCTCTCGTTTCTTCATTTTCTTCTCTTTTTCCTTGTTTAATTTGCCCGTCTAGTCCCATCCTGAGGGACTCACATAGAATCATGCAAGCTAAGCATAGGGCCTAAATTTAGGATTGACTCCAATCACCAAATTGTTGTAATTGTTCTTGAAATTTTTCGTTTGCCACTCAGGGCGACATGATTTCCAAATCTAATTTGTTTCCTTTGATTCTATTGCCAGGAAGATGATTGGCCTCGCCGTTCTGATCTTCTGCGTAATGGGGGTCACACCCCAGCCAGAAGTCACGTCGCCGGGACCAGCATCGGGGATAGTATTCCGCGAACAACCGGGGTTACTGATAACAAACTGTAAAACGCACACCCAAAAGGTGTACGTCCGACTTAATCCCCGCGAAGATGTCAGAGCTCACTACACTCCCACAGCCTCCCAAACCACCTGGGCCGGTAGTCGTTGGACCCAGGAAATTCTTGCTTACGCCCAAGCAGATGTTACACACATGCTGCACCAATTGCAGAAAATGACGGTAACCCAAGCTGAACTTTGTGGGTACCATAAACGATTTTTGGGCGCCTTGCTGGGGGCTGCCGCAGCTGTAGGAACTCTATTCAACATTGGCATGAGTACCGCTAATGCCGTAAATTTGGCCACAGTTAGGCAGCATGCGGGTGAAATTCAGGCCGAAATAGCTGAAATCCGCCAACAGCTCGCAGTCCAGAGCCTTACAAACTTTTGGAAAATCACTAAACGGAACTATTACAGTCCTTAACATGCATAGCACTCGCTTAAACCAAACAATCAAATCCATTAACAAGCTATTCTCGGTTATTCAAAGTGATTTAGCTCAAACGCAGCTGTTAACCACTCTCATGGCTGACATGCTACGAGAAGTGAGCTCCTCAGTCGATAATCTGGCTATGGATAGAATTCCACATTATCTGATACCCCTAAGTCTAGTTCAAAACGTCCTGACTTCGGCCACTACGGGTCCCACTAGCCCGATCCAAGCTCACCTTGCTTTCTCTCTGGGCAGTGCTATTCCCTTATACGTGGATCCAGAAGCAGGCGACCTAGCCTTTTTACTTAGTCTGCCGATAATTGACACCCCCAACATTTATCGTCTCAAAGATGTCGTAAACGTTGGAAAGCTATGTCACCTATGTCAAAATTCATACCCCTGACGTCATTGCGTACCACGATAATAACGAGCAGATGTATTTGGCCCCTAACCTAAAAATGTGCACTCTTACCAAAGAGATACATTATCTGTGTTCTAGTAAGCCCTTCGTTCGCGATAACACTGACGGCATCTGCGGCCTGGAATCGGTTAGACCTGATACCAGCTGTCCCGCCGAAGCTACGCCACGGGCCTAAGTTGAGGCAACCCAAGTTGAACTTGTCGGTAACCGATGGTTAGTTAGTACCCCCGTGCGTACCACTACACTTACGTACGATCAGTACGACACCGCCACTCGTATTAACCTTCCCGATCAAACTTTGTGGATCACTGTCCCTAAGGGCTCGATCTTTCATATTGACGATTTGGCCTTGTACCATCTTCCCGAGGATGAGTATCAAACCGAACTGGAAATCTTACCATTTTTCAAGCAACATTCCTTTACCCTTGATCCTGAATTGGAACAAAGGATCAAGGAGGAAGGAACACAATTAATCGATTTGACCCCAGTCGACGACGCATTGGGGGCCATTGCACGCCTTCCTCCCCCTGGCTCTCCAATCATTCGGTCTTCGTCGGCTGCCGATACGGCTCTGTGCGTTTATACTATTGTTGGCTACGTTGTAACTTTGATGGTTCCCCTCAACTGTCAAGTGTTTCTAACCCGATTATGCCAATTTGTCTAATACCTTCACCAGAATTCAGTCTGGGAAATGTTGTTTGTGCCTTGTGTGTGCCTGTTCTTTGCTTTGACTGCCTCTTCTTCCAGTGTCTGCCGATGGTTGCTTCAGCGACATCACCATCCAAATGGGGGACTGTAGGAACTCAGTCATATTCTAAGCGGAGTTAAAACCAGTAGTCATGAAAGCCTCATTGCGCCCCCTCCATCTCCTTCTTAATTAAGTATCGCCCCGAGCTTAATTCCAATACAAACTCTCCTTCCAACTTTATAAAACAAAGGACGGGTTGTAACCATAGGTTAATAAGTACATGGCCCATCGGGAAAGTCCAGACATTTGACTGTCACATGACTATGTTAATTAACTTGCACCCAAAAGAAGAAAGAGACATGTTTGTCTCTTCGGGCGCATGATATTCCTCCTTCCCTCATGCTGTAAAAAAGGAGATAACACTCGTATTGTTTCGGTACAAAAAGCCAGCACGATTTTTGGACATTTCACGTTTAAAAGTGTGTTTGCTCTAATGTTTTGTTGCTAATAGTTGTGTATGTTTTACGAGAGTAGACTCGCGAAGTAGCTGTGCCATTTGACAGTCACAGAGTGGGCTGGTCTAAACTCTGGCCACTATAAAACTTTTACGAGGTAAAGGTTTAAGGGCTTTCATTTGACTTCACGAGGGGTTTCTACACACAAACTGAGTTGCACGCTTCCCGTCTTTACAACACGCCTGCCGGACATCGCTCTTGGAAGAACTACCTGTGTAAAGCCTGCGTCTGTCCGCCGTTACATCACTAAGTCAACGAGAACCCATTCACAGGAGCTCACGCTGCTTCTGTGTACGTTCGCGACTCGCATGAACTCAGTCTGACCCTGTGCTGCTCGTATAACTGCTTTCCCGTGAACACTCGGACACAGCCCCATCCAGCAGTAGGGTCAGTCATTCAACTTCTCTGAACACTTACTTCCTAAGTCTCGTAATTCTGCCGGAACAGTCGCTGGAGGAATTCCCATTAAACAAACTTCCCGCGTGCTGACGTCAAACTCTCCGTCACCGGGACAGGGAGTCCCACACTCCAGAAGACGAAGGAAAACCCTTTCCAACAAAGAACATCCCCGCCACGTCAACGCGCTGCAACCAATCCGCTTCGCCAGAGTTTCCCTCAACCAGCTGATGAGTGTGACTGATCATCAAAACGCAAGTAACACAAACAACGTTCACTCCTTGCTGAAGCTGGTGTTAAATTTAAGCAGTAAACCTTAGTCAGATTCTCTGCTTGGTGGTTTTCTCAGGTTGCAATGCTAAGAACTTAGCAAGTGCGAGACGTTTAGGACTCTTTGTTGTTCATTCTCATTCACCCATTCTAGAACTGTGTGCGTGTGTGTGTATCTGTATGTTTGTCTTTTAGAATAGTGTACTGTGTGTTTAGCTTAATAAAGTTGTGTTTCATTTTAAGATCCTTGTCGGAGTTCTATGTGTTTCTAAGTTACTGCCTCAGCTATATGGTCTTGCTACCTTGCTTGTATAAATACTGAAATCCTGTTTTATATTATTATTGTTGGCCACGTAATAATATAACATAGATTTACTAAAGCTAAAATCACGCTGCTTACTTCTATTAGGGTGGACCAATAGATGACGTAAGTGTACGTGTTAACCTGTTTCTGACTGTGAGTCAGTCACTTGAATCTTCTGATTCGAATCCCCGAGAATTAATTTGAATTAATTTGAATTTATGAGCTAATTCTTAGAGTACCGGACATATTAGATGGTCCAGGCACTACAGCAACCAACCTGGACCAGGTGGTGGTGCATTACCACCACCTACTATACTGGAGTGTGAGCCTGAGTTAGCTACCTCCTAAAGAAAGGAAAAAAAAATAACTATTAACCTATAAACCTAAACCTTCATTCTTTTAAATTCTGTTAATTCATCCTGTTTTCCTTAGATAGTTCACTAAACTTTCATTGTTATATCCCCATATACAATTTTTATGCTGATTTCAGTAGAGTTTTGTTTTATAATTTCTTTCTTTAATATTTCTCTTTCTTTTGTGAATTTCTTGCAGTGACATAATACGTGTTCAACTGACTCCTCCTGACAATTATCACACAATCCAGTTGGATGTTTACCTATTAAATGTAATGTTTTATTTAAACTTGTGTGTCCCATTCTCAACCGTGTTATTATGCCTTCTATTTTGTTATTTCCTTTACATATCCTACAATTTCCTACTTTCATCTGTATTCTATAGTAATGTCTACCCATTATATCCCTATCCTAATTATATTGCCATTGTTATAATATGTCCTTCTTTTTTTTTTTTTTTTAATTATTATTTAAAGATTGTGACAATGACAGAACAGTGGTATAGGTGTCTCATGTCAAGATATACAATAATATAGCCATCTATTTTACAATCGTCCATCGGCTAGTAATTCGGGTCTTTTGTGAAGAGTAAGATTAACAAAAAATAAATAAATTCAAATAAAAGTTATATAAAATAGTCTTTCAAGATACATTCTCCAAAAACTCCCATAGATGATTCCAGATATGTCAGAAATTATCGGATTTCTGACGCAGCTCATAAGTCAGTTTTTCCAAGGGTAAGAAAATGGCAATCTGATTTATCCACATATTGACTGAAGGAATGGTAGGAGAGGACCACAAAAAAGAATACATTTTCTTGCAAGATATGTGCAAAAGTGTAACACAGATTCTAGTCCGTGACTGTGTTGTAGAGCAGTTTTACAATTCAGAAGATAAACAGCTGGAGAAAGGGCAAAAGGTTTATCTATAATCTTCTGAACTAATTTGTGAATTTCTTTCCAGTATGTCTTTATCATGTCACAGTCCCAGAATACATGCATCACAGTACCAACATTGGATTTGCACTTAAAACAACACTGAGAAACATTAGGAAATATCTTATTTAGACGAACTGGCATTAAATAAGTTCTATAAAAGAATTTAAAGTTTTGCTCATGGTTTGATATTGTGTCCCCTTTAAAAAATATGCCTGAACAGACCGAAAGCCATTCTTCAATTTGTTCCACAGTCTTTCTCCCATATAGCTTTCAGGGGGGTAAGGGAAGAACACCCTACATTAGATAACATTGAGTAAAAAAAAGATATCTTCCCTTTGAGAGAAAATGAAGAATACAATTGTTTTTCCATGTCAGAAAGATCAAAACGTATTCCGCCCTCCTTAAGAGACGATTCTAGAAAGTGTCGTAGTTGCAAAAATTTATAAAAGTCGTTATTTGGTAAATGAAATTCCTGTTTTAATAACTGAAATGATTTCAGATTCCTTTTGTCAAATATCTGATCTAATTCTAAAATCCCCTTAAGTCTCCATGATCGAAAATCTATGTTTTGAATAGCAGGGGGTAGATCAGGGTTACACGAAATTTTATAGAAAGAGTATAAGGAATATTCAAATAGTTTACCACATCTTTCCATGCCAAGAGAGTGTTTGAGACTGTAAATATGTTAAATACTGAGTCAAGTTTATGTACACTATTAATAAATGGTAGAGTACATAACAAATTTGAAGAGCTTCTCATTGATTCCATACCCAACCTCTGAGAATCTATTCTATTAAGAAACCAGGTTAACATATTTTTTATCTGGGCCGACTAAAAATATAACTGGAAATTGGGTAATGAGACCCCTCCTAATTCTCTGGGTTTCAGTAAAGTAGAAAATTTAACTCTAGGCTTTTTTTTTATTCCATATAAATTTTGATATGATGAAATGTAATTTTTTAAAGAAAACAGCATCCAGGTAACAGGGCAGACTTTGAAACAAAAAATTTAACCTAGGGAGGATATTCATCCTAATTACATTAATCCTGCCAATAAATGATATGGGAAGATCTGACCAGTTAGACAGATCTTGTGTAATTTTAGAAATTAATGGGGTGTATTTAGCTTTGAGTAAATCACATAAGTTGGGTGTAACATTTATTCCTAAGTATTGAAAACCGGAGAGAGTTAAGCGGAAAGGAGAATCAAAAGTGTCTTCCGAAGGGGCATTCAAATAAAGGGCCTAAGATTTCTTTAAATTAATCTTATATCCTGAAAATGTGCTATATTCTTCAATAATAGAAAGAATTGCCTTAACAGAGGTTTCAGGATATTTAACATACAGTAAAACACTGTCAGCATAGAGTGAGATACGATGCTCCTCTGATCCAATCCTGATGCTGTGTAAATTTGTACTGGCCCTCACTGCCGCTGCCAAAGGTTCAATGACCAAGGAACATAAGAGGGGTGAGAGTGGACAGCCTTGGCAGCAGCCTCTATGGACAGGAAATCTATTGGAAATTAACGGGTTTGTATTGACTGCCGTTAAGGCTAAGAATATAAGAGTTTAATCAAATTAATAAAATTACAACCTAAATTTATCTTTTCTAACACAGCAAAAAGGAAGGGCCACTCCACACTATCGAATGCCTTTTCGGCATCAAGCAAAACAATTAAAGTAGGTTCTTCGCTCATATGTACGTAATCTAGGATATTTAACAATCTGCAGATGTTATCAGAGCCATATCTACATTTTACAAACCCAGTCTGATCCGTCGAGACAACAGATGGAAGAATGGATTCAAAACGTCGAGCCATTGCTTTAGTAACAATTTTATAATCTACGTTTAGTAAACTAATCAGTGGATATGAGGAGCAATCCAGAGGGTCTTTATCTTTTTTCAGGATAAGGCTAATAACAGCAGAAGACCAAGAGTCAGGCATTGAGTTTAAATCTAAAAGATTGTTAATGGCAGGAATTAAAATTGGGTTTATGTCTTCCCAGAACTGCTTATAAAATTCAAGTAGCAACCCATCTGGGCCCGGAGCTTTATTAGAGGGCATATTCTGACATGCTTGCCAGATTTCTTCTTTGGTAAAGGGGGCATTTAAAATATTTTTTTTATTTTCTATATGGCAAGACTTTACTTGGAAAATACATTCAGATGGTGCAAAAATAGTCTAATCTAGAATAGGAACTGTGGGGATGAGAATAGAATGTATAGTTTCTGTCTTTTGGATGCAATTCCCTCCAAATGTCTACTAGGCCTAAATCTTTACATATATGCTGCAGAGTAAAAGAGGATTTTTGACTTGCCAGGGTCTGTGGGGAGGATCTGTCCAAATTGTTATTAATATTACAATTAAAATCACCACCTAAGAATCCCAGATTTGTACATAGCTTGTTGAATTGTAAGACTGTATGAGATATAAAGCTGGGATTGTCAGTGTTTGGAGCATACACATTTCCAATAGTGAGGTGTACACCATAAATGCGGCCTGAAACTAGTACAAATCTACCTTCAGAATCAGATTCTACATGCTCCAGGCTGAATGGGATATTCTTGTGGAACAAAGTTGCTACACCCCTACTATTTGATGTAAAAGAGTTATAAATCTGACCCACCCAATCTCTTTTCAGTTTACAATGCTCAGCGTCTGACAGATGAGTTTCCTGCAACAAAGCAATGGATGAGCAGGCTTTTTTTAGGAATGTCAGAATCTTCTTTCTCTTTATGACATGGCCGATACCCTTCACATTCCAAGTTACTAGCTTAATGATACCCATGGAGAAAAAATAAAAGATAAAATGTTAAGATGCTAATGGACCAATAAAGATGAATCTAGCATTTAGAGAACACCATATTTGAACAGAACAGTACCATTGATTAAACGCTGAATAACCCTAAGAAAAGCCACCCCCCCCCCAAAATGCAATTAACGTAAGTAACGTCAAGCCTGTTACCATACTAAAACCAATGAGAAAACAGCCCCTTTTAGAATCGCTCCTATACTAACTATAATATGAAAACAAAATTGAGTTAACCGAACCCACATCAAATAAACAATTATTTAATTATTATTTAATCAATAAGTAAATAAAAACAAAATAATTATGAATGAAAGTAGACAAACAAAAATTATATTAATCCAAAATGTATCGCTATAATATTAAATCACTTTTAAAAAAACGAGAAAAGATCATGCAGTCCAAGAAATAGACCTATATTAGGGGCAAAGATGCAATGATCAACTAATGGATTTACGTTGTGGAAAAAATAAATAAAGTGATTCTAAAAAAAAATAATAAAACGAAAGAAAGTAGTCGAAGAAGGAAAGGAAATTTAGTGGGTTCAATCCTCCGAGAGGTAATCCTCCGAGAAATTAAATTATAAGTTATCTGTCCAAAGAGTCCAGAAATGATTTCGCTGAGTTCGGATCATCAAAAAAGCATATTTTTCCCAGATGTAAGCATCTGAGCCGGGCGGGATAGGTAAATCCGCGGTATAATTCACGAGAGGCTATGATTTTGACAATTGGGTTGAACTTGCGACGCTTCTGCAGGACACCAGCAGATAAATCTGAATAAAACCGAAGCTCTGCACCCTCGTGTGAGATCTTTTTCTTCAACGCTGCTCTCAGAACGGTTTCTTTTTCTGTGAACTGCAAAAACCGCACCAAAACACTCCTTGGATGTGAATTCAGATTACTTGGCGCAAAAGACGGAGATCTGTGAGCCCTTTCGATATCCAGTGTGAGAGAGTCAGTGAGCACCTCTAGCCATTTTGGGGATGGAGGAGCGGAGAAACGACACAAGAGGACCGAAGCCTTCCGTGCCTTCTGGTAGACCAACAATTCTCAAACTTTTACAAAGTCCTCTGTTCTCTAGATCGTCAACTTTTGACTGGAGTTGTTCCACCTTGGTCAGCAAATTGGCAAGCTGGCCTTCAAAGGCTACTCCTGTGTCTTCGGCGGATGATATCCTGCCTTCAGCCTCCGTTAGACGAGTTTCGATACCCTCGATCCTCTTGGTGAGGGTCGCAAACGAATTTTGCAGAGATGAGATGGAGCCAGTGATTCCCTCCAGCCGGTTAGTTATCGCATCGAGACAGGAGCCGTTGGCCTTTATTTCAGAGAGTACCAGCACCATATCTGATTGGGCCTCGGCCGCATTGACGTTAGCGTTAGCCTCAGTTGGTGTCGATGAGTGCGTCGTCTTTTTTTTTGTCCTTTTCTTTACCTTTCTGTGACCGCATTGATCCGAAACTGGACATTTTGTTTGAAATCGGGTCAGACATGGTAGGTGATCCGTAAAACGAGAGATTCGGAGTAAAAGATGCAAATTCTTGAAAATTAGAGCGGAGCTAGAAACTCAAGCAGCCATTTTGCTCTGAGTCATGTGTCCACCCCCCTAATGTGTCCTTCTTAACTATAACTTTTGCTTTTGTTTTGCTTTACAATATATTCATAATTTTGTCACGATTCTTTAGCTAAAAAATCTGCAGTTTTATTTCCTTTAATTCCTATGTGTGCTGGAATCCACATGAATACTATTAGAACATTTGCTCTCTGAAGTCTAAATAAAATTTCGAATATTTTGTATATGCAATCCTGTCTGTTCTTTGATGCTATTGACTTAATTGAACTTAATGCTGAACTGGAGTCTGAACATATAACCACTTTCTTTATGCCACTTTCATCTCTCCAGTACAGAGAAGCAATTATACCCATCAGCTCTACTGTATATATTGTTAGGTGATCTAATGTTTTTTTCTTAATTGATATGCCTAGTTTTGGTACAAAAACACCACACTCTGTTCTGCCCGAATCCAATCTCATAGACCCAGCTGTGTACACGTCAGTATATTCTTTATATTTTGTCATAATTCTATCTTCAATTATTCCTGACTTATTAGCGATGTTTCTATAGTCTTGACTGTTGTCCAGTAAATCCAAATCAACCAAGTGTTGAAGGTGGTGTTGTTGCTATTGGTACTGTTTTGTTAAAGAGCCCATATTATGGGTTTTTGAAAATGCCCTTCCATGTAGTGTGTAACACAGCTCTAAGTGAAGTGAAATATCCAGCTAAGGCTTAAATCTGTAAGTGTACAGTGTTTAAAACTATTGATTCATCTATAAAAGAGTCGACTCATAGTGCTTCAAACGAGTCGTCTTGATAACGAGTCATTAGGTGTTTCGCGATGACGCAGCTACGAAACACAAGGCGCGCAAACCCGGGAGATTTGAAACCTGCGGCCCCGCCCACTAACAGAAAAAAAAGTCTCTCACACACACACACACAGACAGACACCGGTCGAATGAAGTCACGCTGTGCAGATGGATATTATTGAGTCTAATTAAAGAGGAAACCTCAGCAATATAGCCCAGCCTTGAGCAGTTCTGAGTGCTTCTGAAAACTATATGCTTTCAAAGAAGACTTCATCAGTTTGTTAAAGGAAGGATCAGTGAAGACTGTCAGAACATGGATCAGTGCATCATGGATCAGTTTCTTCCCCCATTTCACCAGTGTAAGTACGTGCGATTAAAATTATTGCCTCGTTTACTCTAGCTTGCAAATGATGTATTTAGTTGTGTTTTGTTACTTGTAACCGTGTGTGCTGTATCAGGTTAACTCTTTATATTCTCATATCGCGTGTAAAGCCACGTTGAAAACGCGACGCGTGCTGCTTTGATTACGGATCGTCAGCTGTTTACACACATGCAACGGTCAAGTAATGTGTGTGTGTGTGTGTGTGTGTCTCCCCGTGTGTGTAACGCACAGGTATTCGCGGATATAACTGAGCGCCGCGCCGCCTCAATTCAGCCGCTCATTTATGGACGCGCCGGCCCTGTGTGTGTGTGTCTCCTCGTGTGTGTAACGCACGGGTAGTCGCGGATATAACTGAGCGCCGCGCCGCCTCAATTCAGCCGCTCCTTTATGGACGCGCCGGCCCTGTGTGTGTGTGTGTGTAACGCACGGGTATTCGCAGATATAACCGAGCGCCGCGCCGCCTCAATTCAGCCGCTCCTTTATGGACGCGCCGGCCCTGTGTGTGTGTGTGTGTAACGCACAGGTATTCGCGGATATAACCGAGCGCCGCGCCGCCTCAATTCAGCCGCTCATTTATGGACGCGCCGGCCCTGTGTGTGTGTGTCTCCTCGTGTGTGTAACGCACGGGTAGTCGCGGATATAACTGAGCGCCGCGCCGCCTCAATTCAGCCGCTCCTTTATGGACGCGCCGGCCCTGTGTGTGTGTGTGTGTGTGTAACGCACGGGTATTCGCAGATATAACCGAGCGCCGCGCCGCCTCAATTCAGCCGCTCCTTTATGGACGCGCCGGCCCTGTGTGTGTGTGTGTGTAACGCACGGGTATTCGCGGATATAACCGAGCGCCGCGCCGCCTCAATTCAGCCGCTCATTTATGGACGCGCCGGCCCTGTGTGTGTGTGTGTGTAACGCACGGGTATTCGCGGATATAACCGAGCGCCACGCCGCCTCAATTCAGCCGCTCCTTTATGGACGCGCCGGCCCTGTGTGTGTGTGTGTGTAACGCACGGGTATTCGTGGATATAACTGAGCGCCGCGTCCTCTCTATTCAGCCGCTCATTTATGGACCCGCAGGCCCTTTGTGTGTGTGTGTGAAAAGAGTAAGAAGACTGTGACTAGGAGGCTAGGAGATCTCCTCGCCAGTTCTTGGACTTTTTGCTCAATAAAATAGTTCGTCGTCAGTATTTTCTAGTCCATCGTCTGTGTTTACATTCACCCACTGGCAGCCAAAATCCACTGTGAAGCGTGTATGCACTGTGACTACTTTTATATTGTAGATCAGCAGCTGGGCATTTCACTCTGTCTCGCGCTGAAGCCTGTCAGTGTCGTCGACCAATCGCAGCAGGCTGTCATCGGTCCAATCAGCGCAGATTAGCTTCGCGCTGAGGATGGGTTTGGGAACAAATGAATCGCTGAACGATTCATATGGGAGTCGCTGGGATAATTAGGTAAAAATAAATGCAGATTATAAGACCATCAAAGTGTTGTTTGACCTTGCATGCATATTAGACTGTTGTTGGAGACCCTTACAACCTAAATATGACCCTATTTCATGTATAATATGGGCTCTTTAAAACCTTTATCCAACTTGGAATAAGAACTCTTTTTGCTGGATTTCTATTTATTTTCCTTATTTCCTTAAAATTTATCCAATAATTTATCATGATTTGCTTTCTTCTTAGCTTCAAAGGTATTTCCCCCATTTCTACATGAAGTGCTAAAATTGGAGTAGTTTTATAAGCTCCACAACATACTCTTAATGCCTGGGCTTGAATAACTTCTATTTTTTGCAGACAAGACCTAGAAGCTCTTCCATATATGAAACACACATAGTCTAAAACTGATCGAACCAATGCTACATAAATGTTTCTTAACCCATTTCTACTAGCTCCCCATTTAGTTCCAGACAGACACCTCATCATATTTAACACTTCTTTGCATTTATGAACTAGCTGGTTAATATGATCATTCCAAGTAAATTTTTTTTATCTAGCCACATCCCCAAAAATTCAAATGACTTTACCTGCTCCCGCTTCTGTCCATACATTTTAATTCCTATATAGCTGATTTTTTTCCTAGTAAATAATACAGTTTTTGTCTTTTCAACTGATAACTTGAAACCCCATGAATATGACCATTCCTCCACTAGCTTTACAGCTTCTTGTATCCTTTGCTTAAAATGCTTAACATTCCTTCCTCTCTTCCATAGAGCTCTGTCATCTGCAAATAGTGAACGTCCGATATCACTTTGAATATGGATAAAGATGCCATTTATCATTATAGTAAAGAGAATTGGGCTTATTACACTCCCTTGTGGGGTTCAATTTTCTACAACATACCTTTCTGATAATACTGTACCTATTCTAACTTGAATAACTCTTTCAAATAAAAAGTATTTTATCCAGTTAAATAACCTTCCTGAAATTACTAATTAATTTAATTTAATCAATACTCCTTCTTTCCATACCCTATCATATGCCTTCTCTATATCAATAAATATTGCCAATACTACCTCCTTGTTAACCTGAGCTTTTCTAATTTCTGTTTCTAAATAAATTATAGGATCCATAGTACTTCTTCCTCTTCTGAATCCACTTTGATACATTGATATAATACCTCTGCTTTCTACATAATGGGTGTCTTTCCGTTATCATTCTTTCCATAACTTTCTCAATGTGTTAAGTAAGTGCTATTGGTCTGAAATTACTTGGATCTGTAGAGTCCTTTCCTGGTTTCCTAATAGGGATAATGATTGCCTCTTTACAACTGATAGGAAGTTTCCCTTCCTCCCATACCTCGTTATACAATCCCAGCAACTTACCTATAGCTAATACATCTAAATGTTTTAACATCTCATAGCATATATTATCTTTGCCTGGTGTTGTTGCTTTAAATGTTTCTAAAGCCCTCTTCAGTTCTCTGGTGCATCCATTGAACTATCTGTTTTCTATTTCTTTTCACTTATGCCTGGATATTTCCCTTTTGTTCTTTCTCTACTTCTCATTCCATCTTCTGTCAAATTATTTGGACTATATAATTTAACAATTTCTCTGGCAATCAGCTCTGCTTTTCCTTCTTCTGTAATTGCTAATTCATCCCATTTTTAACATACTGCCATTGTTTTTGATTTCCTCGCCTTGTAGAACTTAATTTTTATATTTGTCAAAATAAAATTTTCACATAAACTTAACTTAATTTTTCTATTTCTCTAATTATTATTTTGTGTGTGGGATATACATAACCTAATGAGTTATAAACTTGCATTTTGTATTAATACCAACATCTTTTTTAAATTGTATGAGTAGTAGACTACTCATACAAAAATTACATAAAGCTGGCAAATTTTGTAAAGGAATGACAGGATATGTGAAAAATGACAGGTTTTATTTTTCCATTTTTTTTCCTTCAATATACATTTCAACATACCATTTTTTACTCCGTCAAAACATATAAAATGATAGAATACAAAGGACGTAATATGAATAGTTCAGACTATTTTCTACACAATAATGCTTGTGTTTATTAATCATTAACTGCAACCAAAATAGTAACATAAGCATTGTAAACAAGCAAGTAAAAAATCTTCACAGAAAATGAAACTTTTTTTTTTTAAGACTTTTTTTTTTTTAATACATCCTACTAAACATATGCACTATGTTAACTGGTAATGCTGTAGATCAAATTACATTCAGACTGCAAAAAAAAAAAAAAAAAAAAAACTCCCTTCACAAGCACAGGGATAGTTCACCAAAAAATAGAAATTATGTCATCATTTTCTCACCCTTTACTTGTTTCAAACTTTTTTTTGTGTTCTGTTGAACACAAATATTTGTTTTTTCCTACTGTGGAAGTCAATGGTTACAGAATAAGCTTTCTTTCAATAATTTTCTTTAGTGTTCAACAGAAGAAAGAAACAGGCTTGAAACCCCTTTAAGGAGAGAAAACAGTAAAATAAAAAAATCTTTTTTTTGGTGAACTAACCCTTCAACTGACTCACAAGTATGGTCCAAATGTGAAAATGTAATTTCAAAAAAGTGCTTCTGGTAAACCTGAAGAATCTAAACAGTACAATTTAACTAAAGTGACCCAACAAAACCCCGCTACTATCAACAATGTCTGTATGGCTTTTAGGCCAATAACCTGACCTTGAGATCGTGGACGTTGGGGAACATGTTACTGTTCATCATCAAGCTTGAAGAAGCCCTTATGAAAGACCTCAAAGTTGTATTTGAGTTTCTTTGGATAGCTTAGTTCCAGTGCATAAATGCGGCCCATGAGGTACAGTAAGTGCAAGAATCTGCTCCAAAAAGTACATCTCTCTATGGCTATTTCAGCTTTCTTGTGACCTTCATCCCTGGATTGGTTGTCCACAAACATGTTGGGAACAAGTGAACTGAGGTGCTCTTGAATGGTTATGGAGTCTTAAACCTGTAAAAAAAAAAACCCCAGAAATAATTAAAATTCAAATTTATATTTGCTAATGTAAAGAATGCACAGTTTGCTGTCCCTCTGAACAAAAATATGGAACATATATATATATATATATATATATATATATATATATATATATATATATATATATATATATATATATATATATATACTATGCTAAGATATTTTACTTACTTAAACTGTAAAATTTGCTTAATCCCCAAAGCAAAAACTTAATAATAGCTTAAATTATTAAAACAGCCCCCTGCAAAAGTTTACACACCCTTGGCCCCTCGCAAGTTTGATTTTAGGTCCTCTATATTTACCCCTACTGGCACCCCCAAGATTACTCTTTTGCTCCATTTACTTCCTACTCCGATATTGCTCACATTTGACACTTTGTATTTGCCTATTTCCTTGATTTTCTTTGCTCTTTCTCTTTGTTCCTCTTTTGCACACAATTAGTAGATTTCCATCCCTCAGTACCTTAGCTATAACAATTTCTCCTACTAGATTCTTCAATATTGTAGTTAGTTTAATTGGATTCATTGTTAATAATCCATTGTCTTCTCCGAATCTAAGTATAATCTTTTATGACGCTACCTCCTGTTCTATTTCCACCTGCCTATTACTTAACTCATTAGGAGTTCTTAGCTTTTTTTGCATTAATTCCATCAAATTCACCTCCCCTCATACCTTTCATTCTTACTGACTCTTGATTCATTTCCATACTATCATCACTGTCTTCTATTTCATTCTCCCCACTCAGGCTCATTCACAGTACAGCTGTGCCTTCCTGCCATTCCACTCTGTATTTCTCCAGATTTCCCAAACTTCGACATCAATACCCAGTACCTCCACTCTTCTTTCTGTTGTTTCCATCCAGCAATTCAAATTTCTTTAAACGTTGCGTCGTTTGTAGAGTTTTCACCATTAGAAGGAGCCGCCGTCAAACACTCCGCCGGACGTGACGTCTCAACCAACTTGTCATTCAGCCAATCAGAATGTAAATAGATGAAAATCCAAGTAAATCCAACATTTTGAACAGTAACGCAGATTCCACACTTTATCTACCATCTATCTGAACATATTTTTAATCTTACAGTAATATATGTAACACTTAAATCATAAGTACATTAAAAATAATCAAATTATTGAATTATTCAAATGTTTATATATTTTTTATATTTTAATAATTAATCCTACATATTACATGACATCAATGAATGTGGTTTTGTCAATAACAGAAATTTGAATTGAAAATGTGAGATGACAGACCAATGGTCCTCGTCCTCACTTCAATGTCAGGGTCACAAATTGTTGGAATCTATGGTCATTTTATTCTAGGCATGTTCAATAAAGAGTCAAGAGAGGCTTTTGTAATGTCAAAAGTATTAGTAATTTATTAAATGCAAATGATTAATTCGATACAGAGCTCTGATTTGCACAGCTAAACCCTAACAGGTACATAAGGCTATGCAAGGCTTACGTATGGGCGGTTTAGCCGCTTGGCTAAACTCAGACCCCAATAATTATGAACAAATGATGTTGAAAGGTGAAGCTTCGTCGAATGTCAATCATTCTGCTCATACTCTGATGACTGAACGCCCAGGCATGCTTCCTCTTTTCTGCAAATGTCCTGCATACATACACTTGAATAACATTAGAGCTGCCTTGTCTCATTTTCCATCCAGCTAGCACCTACTTCTGCAAAGTGTTAGTTTGTGTTAAAGCATATCACACTAGAAAAGAAATTCAGTTAGTTCCTTACAAAGCTACATATATTTAAAATAACAGTAAAAGAGAGACAAAAGTAAAAACAAATATATTTTAATGTTCCATTTATGATAATTTACCTATTATGACAAAGGTATGTTTGTAAATGCAAAATCCAAATAATAAAGAGTAGCCAAATGATAGTCCAAGATCTACAGGAATAAGCAATCAGGTAAATACACTATTAGTGATTACTAAGTCCAGAGTGTGACCTTTATTATTAGTAGGGAAGTCCACCAGTTGTCTCAAGTCCTTTAATATTCTAGAGTTTTTGTCTATCTGGATGTTTAAATACCCCAGGACAAGAGGTTTCTTGTACTTGAGAAACACCATGGACAGTAGGTTAGCAAATTAAGACAGAAAGACTTCATTAGGCTTAGGAGGTCTGTAGAGGGTAACAATAACAGTGGATATGGGATTAGAAACTCTCAAAGCCAAGCATTCAAAGGAATGAAACTTGGGGATGACCACCGCAAATTTCTAAAAGTTTATTAAATACTACAATAATACCACCCTCTCTGCCAGAAAGTCTAGAGAGTCAAATAAACCAAATCCTGCTGGAGTCAGTTCATTGAATAAGAGCCCATCTGAATGCGAGTGCAAGATTTCAGTCAAGCATATCAGATCTAGTTCTTTTTCCACCATGATATCTGACAGGATGAGTGACTTACTGTTTACGGAATGCACATTAAAAGACAGGCTTGGAGTATTAAAGAGGGATCAAAAAGACAGCTTTGTGCAATTTTGGCACTGACAGGTTATTCAGATCAGTGTTAAAACATGTTAATCGGTGCATTTTTTGCTGAAATGATGGCACCAGAACATTATTAGCTATCTTGGTCGAGAAGCTGCACTTGGATAAGCAATAAATGTAGCTAAATGCTGGCAATGCTATTTAACAATCTGTTTAAAACAGACATGGCTTGTGGGCAGTAGAAAAGTCCAAGACTATAAATTTATTAAAAACACCAATAACACTCAAGACAAAAGAACGGCAGCCAGATGTGTCAGCGTACCCCTTCAACCAGAACCATTTGAAAAAATCCAGCAAAGACAAAACTTTAAAAAACAAGTGAGATATGTGAATGGAAAAGCATAACTACCAGCACCTCAGTCCCTCCTGTACTTGAACTTTGGCTGTTGATGATGACATTGGATGAGAACTTAAGGATGCAAAATTGCTTAATGATGTATACTGAGAAATGACCAGTCTCATCTATAGATCTTTTTGGACTCATCTATGGATCTCAGACTGGTAAAAAAAAAAGAGACATTCATATTAATTACCTGTATTTATCATCATTGGAATCTCATCTGCCTGTCTCCAGTCATATCTGCTCATCATATACTGTCTATTGTTCAATAAAGGTGCCTTTTTGGTTTGAAGAAAAATCTGTCTCCAGTGGCACTTACCATTACAGTAACATGACAATAACTTACAAGTCTGCATATGAGCGACCAAAACATAAATTCACTTTGAAAAAAGTAGACAGCATCTAAAAGCAGACTTTATTAATCTTGCAAACATGGACAGTACTGCTTAAACCTAAACAGTATCCACATGGGCTTGCAATTGAACAAAGAATTAAGTGAATACACTTAATTGCCAAGTATTAGTAGGCTATTAGGCTATTCATACAGAATTATCACATTTCAGTGACGTCTAAACAGGCTACTGTTTATGTCAGCATGCTTTTAAAAGCATTATTTGCAAAGATCAAAATAAAGTAAAAACAGAAGCAACAGCATGATACTGTGACATTTTGTAAGATTGTTACATGTTAATAGAAACAGTAAAATTTAGCCTACATATGGTTCACAAAAACAGCCCTTAACAACGAAACTTAAAAATATGGTTCCATTCTTCCTTCCATACAAGATTTTTACAGAATATTCTGTTTGAGAAGTTGGAAGCCCCTGTACAGTAGAGGAGGTAGACAGTGTGGCTGAAGGATGCTAGTTGTGTAAAATCCACCTCAAACAGTTATTTCTTAAAGTATATGGTTAGTTTAGATGTGGCAGTCTGTAAAACTTCCCCAGAAGTTGGAGTGGATTATGATGATTACAGAAAAGGAGGTGACTAAATGTGACATCAGCGTGGTAACCATTAATTAGATTAGTTTGATTTGATAGATGATGAACTGCCTACAATAAGCCAGGGAAAACATAAAACTTGATTGTGACGTTACTTCATATCCTTCTGTTATCTAAGAGTAGGCTATCCAAACTTTTTCCAGGCATTTTTGATCCCCATATCCCAGTTTGTTTGACAAGTGTTAGGGCTAGAGATGCGCGGATGGGCTTTTATTTCATCCGCAACCGCATCACAAAACTCATCATCCGTCCGCCATCCATCCGCACCAATATTTTTGACCAATTTTTAAAACCACACCGGCCCGCCATCTGCTGATTGGGCTCTTTATTTGAATGGCTTATTCCTTTTTATTATTAAATGAATGTTTCTTTATTGATTATTAGAGAATAGAGAATGACTTTAACGTAGACATGTAGTTAATCCAAACGTGCAAGCCAAATCCAGCATTAATTGACGATGCTTTGAAGTGACGCTAAACGATACGAGGACGTGTCTTTTCACTTAATTCGATTCCTCGGTCCTCGAGTCTTTTCCTTGCGTCCTTCCCTCGCATCCCGGAGGGGTGGAGCTAAGACACGAGGAAAGAAAGCAAGGAAAGGAAACGAGGATGCACAAATAAGAAATGAGAAGCACCCTATTCACCTTATTCTCCGCGTACCAGTGGGCGCAGCCATTTGAATCATTTTGGCTCGAAACTTCCGGTCTCATTCACTTCCATTCATTTTGAACGTTAAAAACAGCTCGTTTTGCTGCTCAATGTTGCAAACTGATATTTTCTTATTATATTATTCTACTTTGTCTGTATAGTAATGCAAACACTTGTTTGTAGAGTAAGTAGTTTGACCGTTTTTTGCCGTTTATTATTCCTAGTCATTTGTCCCATAAGCAAATAAATCGGAAGTTCTAAAACAATCACAAAAACGCACGCACTTCCGCACTGAAGAATAAGGTCAATAAAGCTCTCAGAATATCCAACACGAATATCAGCAGTGAACTCCGTCTCCAATCGGCGCACAGGGACAAAAATAAATAAATTGTCTAAATTAAACGCACTGTACTGTACTTTTTTTTTATTGTAGCTTAATAGAAAACGCATTTTGACACATTTCAACATGCTGCTATTTAGCCTACTACTAAATGCCTATTTCACTTTATTTTTTAGCAAATAGATAGAATAATAAGTCATTTACATTATAGCCTAATAATGTTCACATTTGTAGTTGTCCATAGCAACCCCAAAAACTTATCTGCTTGCCTTGCACATCTAATTAATGGGCACAGTTTTTCGACTATTTTTTTATTTATTTATTTTTTATTTATTTTTTGCTGTGGATGTTATTGAGCTTGTAGAAATCGGAAACAACACCAATTCTGCGACACAGATGAACCTCTATTGATATCTCTATCAGACAATGCCTATTTTATATGCCAAAAGAAACAACAGGCATTAAAAATAATTAAAATAAATATCTTAATGTAGGCATAGGCTATAGTCGCATGCTTTGGCAAACAGTTGAAAAATAAAAATAAATACGTCATATCGTAGCTAAGCCTTATAGGCTCAGTCACCCCCACAATTAGAAATTAAATTAGCAAAAAAAAAAAAAATGCCATCCCTCTTTGAGCAAACATGAAGTCTGACCAAGCTAAATTGCCTGTATGACAAGTCTATATATGCCCCAATAACCCATGGATTTAGGATCATCCCCACAAACTTGAAGCATAATGAAATACTACGCTTGCGACAAAGAAATTCTGGCAAAATAACCTTAAGCCTCAGAACGTAAAAGCGAGGCCAAATAACTAATACACAACATGTCTAGAATAGAACAGGCTAAACCAATATGAATGTAAAATTATCAGCGACCGAACTCAAAAGTTTATATTGAACATGGGCTATGTGTAGTCTAGATAACATAGGCTAATTGGTTTAATATGCCTGACCTTAGGTCTAGTTTGAATTTTCTTGGCACTATGCAGGAATAAAATAGCATCTACAGTGCCAGGATTCAGACGAGAGCGCCTGGCCTCTATAACGCGCCCTGCTGCACTTAAGGAGCACTAGCTCACAGCACTTATTGCTCATAGACTCGACTAGACATATTTCTACCTGATGAAAATTTGACTAGTTCAAAGTGTGCTCGGTTTTTTGGATGTAGGTATAGTCAGATCATATTTAACAATTTATACATATTTTTTTATTTGATTGGTACAACCGCCTGCCACCCGCCCGAATTTAATAAAAATATTATTTTTTGTCACGTCATCCGCCCGATGCGCGGTTTATCCGCGGAGTCCGCGGCTGTAACCGCCAACCGCGCATCTCTAGTTAGGGCACACTCAGACTATGCTATCCGAACCGTGCCCAGGTGCATTTCCCGGTTCGTTTGAGAAGTGTTAGTGCTCTAAATCGGGCCCAGGCGCGGTTCAGTTGGCCGGCCCTGGCCCGGTAGGAAGAAGTGTGCCATAGCGCGGTTCACTTGGGCTTTGGCGTGGTAAGCTTGTAGTGTGAGTGCAAAACGCGCCTGAGCTGAAACTGAAGACAAGACATGGATTAATTAATCATTTTTACTGTTCAATGAACGTGAACTGCTGTAGCTTATTAAAGACGCAAAGTCGCAAACCCCTCACTGCACGTCAGCTGCACCTTCAGCAGATCTCCTAATACGTGCAGACTTTTATGACAATTTATAAACGTCAAAAGTGGCTGATCTGTTTGGCGAAATATTTGACTGTGTGTCATTGCATATCAAATTACTAAAATGGTATAACAAAAGAAATCTCCACTGTGCTGAGAGAGAACGCTTCTCTTATGTTAAACTGAACAGTGCATCATCGATGACGCAAGCGTACTCTGGCTCAGATGCAATGTGAGTGCAGGCTGTCGAGAGAGATGTGAGGGGGGACAATCATGCTTCGGCACGGATCAAGGTAACTGTACATAGTGTAAGTATGCCCTTAGTGCTCTGTGTCATGCCTGGGCATGGATCGGTTGGCTGTCCTTGGCCCGGTTGGAAGAGGTGGCCCAGAGAGTGGTTTGGTTGGACTGGGTCACAGTGCGCTTGTAGTGTAAGTGCAAAGAGCACCCGAGCGCAAAACTGAAAATTTGACATCACTTTTAAGCAACTGTTTCGTATGGATTTATTACTCATTCTTACTTTTTAATGAATGGAAACTGTCATAATTTACCAAAGATGCATACCCCTTGTGTTTTTCCATCAGTCACCTTCAGCAAACCTCCTAATACATGCAGCAAAATGACTTTTATGAAAATGTAGGAGTGTCAAAAGCCCTGGATCTGTTCAGCAAAAGATTTGGCTGTCACTACATTCCAAATCACTCAAAATAATACATTATAAGTTAAGCAATAGCAGTACAAAAATGCAGTGTGAATGTGGGCCGTTAGAGAAGAGGGAAGGGGGGTGGCAATCGGTTCAAGGCAACTGTGCCTATAGTGTGAATACACCCTGAAGTAGAAATTATAGGGTATTTGAGTAATAATTCCTAAACAAATATACTACCACAAGATTACCGATACATGATCCCAACAATACTTGTGCTAAGAAAATAACAATTATGTATGTTGCTGCTAACCTAAAGTTGTAATTAAAGCTAAATCCCTTCACAAGCTTAAAAAAAACATATTACACCAATCCAGTATCAAAATATCACATGGCAAAAATGGAAGAAGCAGAATAAATTGTCTTTCATTTTCCTTAGATCATTCTGCTGTATTGCTACCTACCTTCACACTCATGGAGAAAACATTACTGAAGATATTAGGACAGAGTGGTGTGGTGTTGAAACTTCATGAACTCATGAAACCTCATGTTTGCCTCCGGGATCAACTGAGAAGCTCTTTTTGGGTTCCCTCGGCCGTACCACCGGAGCTTTCGGTATGGCAGAGGTCTGCCTGTGTCCTTCTGCTATCAGGGGTGGACGGGTAGGCATTGGCCCAGACTGGGTAAATGGTTTAGATTTAGGAGTTGATTGAGGGGTAGGACTCGAGGGCCCCAGGGCCCCATCTGCAACTTGCCCAGATCCCTCTTTGATGGAAATGGGCTCTCTTTGAGAATTTGTGGTGTTTTCTTTCTGTATGCTGCTCTGGCATGAGGTCTTATCTGTGTTAGGCATCTCGCAGCTATCAGTCCGTCGTCGTGAACCCTCGTGCATGCGGCTTGTGGCAACCACAGCTTTCATAGCAGCCTGTACACAGAATAATCCATAATAAATGTATATTTTTTATATATTAATGTATAAAGTGGTGCTGATTGTACAAAGTTATATTATCCATTTAATATATTTACTGATTGATGCATTAAAAATAGAATTCACTATCAGTTGAAGGAACTGCATGGTTATCAGCTTTATAAATTTTGTCATTTTTGAGGAGATGTTGAAGACAATTTGAGGCAAAAATGACATATGGTGCCTTTAAGTCTAAAAATTTAGTATCATAAAATTGTCTTGATATTATGAAGACAAAAACCTAAGGGAAAAACAAAAGCAACTTTTTTGGGTAAAATACAATAATTTGTTATTACAATTTAATTTTTATTATTATTATTAGAATATAAATAAATTACTAATTTCAAACAAAAATATATTTTGACTTTAGATTTAACAATATAATTAGTTTAATGAATTACTTTATTTGACATTGCCAAAACATAGAAAGGGGTTGGTGGCTGACCTTTAATTTGCGCCTAGCATTAAATTCCTGTAGTTTCCTTTGTGTTGTGTCCATGTGGGAGAATCGTGCTGCTTTTCCAAGAACCCATGGGTGCTCAAGAGCTTGCTTCACTGTGAGACGTTTATGAGGATCTAAGACTATGAGCTTATTAACCTATAATCAAAGGGGATAAAAACCAACCAACAGCTAATGGTGAATAAACAAAAAGAGAGAAAGCTCAGATATGAACGCTCTGACTGAAAAATTAAGTTAGCATTTGAGTTTTTATAGTTTTGATGTTCATCTAAAAATCTATCTGCCGTGCATGAACATCAAAAGAAATGCAATCAGGGCAATAGTTTAAGCTACTTACCAGGTCCTTTGCATTGAGAGAGACTTCATCCCACCAGGGGGAGACAAACTCATAATCACAGTTAAGAATGCGGCTGTACATATATTGGTCCCCCCGTTGATCAAAAAACGGTTCAAACCCACACAGCCTGAGGATGAAGACAGACAGACAGCACAGATTAATACTGGAAACACATATAACATAGATTTTACATAACATTTATATTATTTTATAACATAAAAAGTTACAGGTGTAGTAGGTGATCTGGGAAAATGATAAATTAACATTAGAACTTTGAGAACGCACATCCCTCCCTGCTATCCGAAGCCACGCCTTCTGAAGTAATGAACCTGCACCAAATTAATGACCATACACAACTTATAATCATGTCATTCACCAGTTAAAAAAATAGTACTATATATTAATATTGCAATTCCTAATCTTTTTTTTAAAAACTATTTGTGAAGCAATCAAAACTTGTCATAATTTGCAATATTTCATGCATGCAAGGATTTCTTGCTGCTGCTGATGGCATAGTTGTTGACAGGTTGCAGGGTACAGGAATTTTACTAATTACTGCAAGTTTCCCCAAAGCTGGCTAGGCGGAAGAGTGTTAATTACTTATTTATGTTTTGTTATTTAAGTAAATAAACCACAGAAAAAGAAGTGCTAAAAAAAAAAGATGTATCCAATCTTCTATATCGCTTTTATTCATTACACTAATGTTACCAAGACAATGACTAACACTTTAACTTTCATTTTGACTGTGCTCGCTGCATCTCATAGCATTTGTGTTTAAACAGCCTTTCGTCTTTTTACACTTGAACAATTAAGTGAATGCTTGGGTCTATTTATGTTTTTGGTTATATTTTGATTCAATGACATTACTGATGCTGTAAAGACAGCACCTTATGAAATTTAAAATGATGACATAAATCTTTCGCTGGAAGTTTTTCAGTGGCTGATAAACACTTCCGTGCATATAGCCCATTCATAAAAAAACATTTTGCTTGTTAAAATAAATACTGCATATATAGTGTCATCCTTCAGACCGCAGTTTTGAACTGCATCCCTCCAGCATGCAACAGCAACCGATACTGATTCAGATTTGCCTGCCAGTCACTCTCTCTGTCAGCAGCAGCAGGTTACCACAACGTGCAAATTATGTATCTATCTGCTTGAACAGGGTGCACATATATACAAATTTACATTTGTTGATAAACAGATTTGGCTATCTATTTTCAGTCCAAAATTTTTAACTGGCCAAACATGTTTTAGTCTCATTCCTTACTCAAAAGAAAAAAAAATTATATACATATATAAATATTTAGATAATTTACATTAATCATTACTATTGGAATGTGAAGAGACATTCAACCAGCACAACAAAATCACCTTTAGTATATATATATATATATATATATATATATATATATATATATATATATATATATATATATATATATATATATATATATATATATATATATATATATAAACATATGCACTAGCATTTAAAGGTTTAAGAGTTGTAAGTCTCTTCTGATCACCAAGGCTATATTCATTCATTCTTTTATTCATTTTCCTTCAGCTTAGTCCGTTTATTCATCATTGGTCACCACAGCTGAATGAACAGCCAACTTATCCAGCATAGGTTTTACATAACAGATGCAACCCAGTACTGGGAAACATCCATACACACTCAGTCACACACATACGGCCAATTTAGTTTATTCAATTCATCTATATCGCATATGTTTGGACTGTGGGGGAAAAATTCCAACTGACCCAGCTGGGACTCGAACCAGCAACCTTCTTGCTGTGAGGCAACAGTGCTAATCACTAAGCCAACGTGTCGCCCCGGCTGTTACTATTTAATCCAAAGTAGAGTTGTTTGTTTTATTGTTAAACAGTAGAAATGCATTTATTTTATGCTCTCTATATGCCATAATTGTACTTGTTTCATGATTTCTTCAAATGCACTCAAAGAAATAGTTTACGATACAAAAGTTATTCAGTGGTGTAGCTTTTATACAACCCCAAGTAACAAAATATTTGGACAGTATTGATATTTACAGATCCCGTCTCTGCACTATGCTAGATAACAATCACCTGTTTTTTTCCCCCTCATGGCTAACGTAGGTGTGTCAACAAAAGCCCACACTTTAACAAGTAAATTGTGATCCATCAGATCCTGTAGGTCAAAAAGTATAGTTTACTACTGAACCACTCTTTTTGATGTGGCAAAATGACACAGAAATCGCGTGTTGATACTTCAATCTCCTCCCGAACTCCAACCATCTGCTTAGAGAAGCTGTCAATCACAACTGTCAATCATATACACATCCCATTTTTATAGCATTAAATTACTGGCAAAAGCAAACATATGAACCTATATCAGTGTGATAATAAGTGGCTTAAATAACCAAAATGATCTTTCAGGAAACTTTACTGCAAGTGTAATTTTTTTGTTTTTTTTTTGGACTTAAGTCTCATTCATTAACATCGAAGAGGTGGGGTTTATGACCTGTACCACAGCCGGCCACAAGGAGGTGATTAATAAGCCAGGAGCATCACTTCAAAGCTCTAAAGAAGGCATAAGGCACACTCCGCAATAACTCACTCGTCTGTTACAATCTGCATTGTATAACCCAGCGGTCACATCATCCATGTCTGCCTCGCATGTTGGTCAAACCAGCTCCATTTTCTGGTGAAGTGTCAGAATGCAATGGATAACAATGTTCACTGTATTTCGAAATGCCCCTTAACGATTTTTTATAGAAAGAGTAAAGATTGCTTTTAGTGTTTCCTTAGTGACTGGGCAAGTTTGACAGTAAGCACAATCTGTGTGGAGTCCCACTAATCCACATTTGCAGTCTCTGGATCGCTTTGTCACTTATTTTTGATCTGTGTTTGGTACATACACTACCGCTCAAAAGATTGGGGTTGTGGGTTTTTTTTCATGTTCTTTTTAAAGAAAATTATTTTGTTCTGCATTTATTAAATGTAAAAAAAGTTACATTGTTAAATTCTTATTTATTAAATATTCACTTATTACTTATTATATGTCGTTTAAAATTAAATGATAACTATAGTAATTGTACTGACCCCAACTTTTGACTGGTAGTGTATACTTCCTTGTTGTCTGTCCAGGAGGAGCTCTGTCGACTACAGCAAGCTGATCAGTCCACTTACTGGTACAATCTTCAGTTGTATACTATAGCGAACTATAGTGGATGGAACAAGATGGCACTACTGTCAGTTTATCGATTGTGGCTAAACTTGCAGATATATATATATATATATATATATATATATATATATATATATATATATATATATATTTATTACAGACATCTCAACTCACAAACTGTTAAGTTTGCCTATCCCTTGCTATTGGTCCCGTCAGTACTAGAGGAGTTAAGAGATGCAAAAAATATTCCAAACTTGATCTATGGAGCGCTGAAAGATAGCATTTTTATTGTTAGGCTTTGTTAACATTTTCTAATAAATATAGACATGAAGGCTTTTGCTTTAAAGGGTTAACTGCCATATTATGTGCACAGAATAGAGAAGGTTGCTGAGAACAGCCCATCCTGTTATCGGTATGGGTGTATGTAAAGTGCAGAGAGCTCTGAAATGTATGAACTGTGTGTACGTGCTCTGAAACATTTGCCTAGTCAACTGTCAAGGCCAACTGTCAAGAGAAGATACCAGAAAGATACCAGAAAGAGGAACATCTGGTTGCTGAATGGTCAAACTGTCAAGACGACACCATATAAGTCAATAGGGTTGGGATTAGATAGTTTTTAGACACAGAAAAGAGGAAGTAGGGCTGTTAGCAAGCCAATGAAAAGAAAGAAAAAAAGAGAAATAGTGATTTGGACAAACATGGTAAGGGACAAAGTGAAGTAGATGAAGAGAGCGACAGAGGAAGTGGGACAGATGAGGAAGAGACAGAAGGACAGTGTAAAGAAGACGAAAGACAACAAAGTGTATTAGAGTGAACATAGGGATGGTGAAAATGGAGCAGCACACATAAATAGATGCTGTCAAGAATGGGAAGAAGCATGTGATGAAAACCAAATGTCTAACCCTGTTACTAATAGAATTTTCAGAGCAGCAGTGTTGCAAGGAGCTCCTGCTGGTGTGACCCAGACCATGGAAAAGTCTCATGAGGTACCAGGCAGTGATGATGGAAAAGGTATGTAGACAAAGCAGTAGAGAGAGCGGACAGAGAAGGAAGTGAGTTGTTAAAGAAAAAAAAAGAGAATTTTTAAACTATAGCTTGAGGAAAGGAAGTTAGCTAAAAACAGACGCCACAGCAACAGATTGGCAGTTGCTAGAGAGGGCCTGATGGCCTCCTCACTTCCTGAAGCAGACAACCCAATCACACTGTTTACGTAGGTGATGGAACATTAAAGAAGGTTTTGCTATGGTTTAATTACAGAATGATCAATTAGTCACCATAAAAGCTGAACCCCTAATTGGCAAACAATCTGCACAAAAAGCAGAACTATTGGCCCTAAATAATGCATTGAGACACTCAAAAGGACAGGCTGTCAACTACTCTGATTCTGCATATGCAGTGTCCACAGCCCACGTGGAGCTGCCTGTGTGGATCAGATGTGGATTCACAACTTCTTCTGGCCGGCCTATTACTCATGAGAAAGAAGCAAGAGAGCTCTCTGAAGCCATATTGTTGCCAAACAAAGTGGCTATTATTAAGTGCACTGGTCATTCTCAAGGAACTGACCTAATATCAAAAGGGAATGAAGCAGCAGACTTGGCGGCAAAACGTGCCTCAGGCTACCTACAGGGTCAGTTTGTGGTGACTTCTGAGCCAGACGTGACATCCCTCCTACCAGAATTCTCAAGAGAATTCTTATCTGAGCAGCAAGACATGGCTGCTCCTGAAGAAATTCTGTGTGGAAAAATAAAGGGGCAATCAGACACAATGATGGCCTTTGGACAGCACCTGATGGTAGAGCTTTGCTCCCAGCGTCACTAGTCCCAAGTGTGTTGAAAGAAGCCCACACACATGCACACTGTAGTGATAAGCAAATGTCGCGAGCATTGCAATCATGGTGGCATCCTTTTATGCCACACCTAATTTCTGGGTACATAACGACATGTGACATCTGTCAGATGCACAATGTCAAACCAACTATGAAACTATCTCAGGGATCGTTCCCATTGGCAAATGGCCCTGGGGATGAAGTTATAATTGATTTCACTGACATGATTGATAGGGTAAATGGTAAACGATACTTGCTTGTTATGATTGATGCATATACTGGATGGCCAGAGGCCTTCCCGGTGGCCAAGGAAGACAGCACTGCTGTCATTAAATGTCTGATAAACCATTACATCCCACGTCATGGTTTTCTGAGCCGGATCAGATCTGACAACGGCTCATACTTTAAAAATGAACATCTGGCTGATGTGGAAAAGGCATTGGGTTTAGTACACCATTTCGGGGCAGTCTATCACCCACAGTCACAAGGTAAGGTTGAGCGGTTGAATCTAACATTGAAAAACAAATTGGCTAAAATCTGTGCACAGACTAAATTGACATGGTTGGCTGCTCTTCCACTGGCTTTGATGTCAGTAAGGAGCTCTGTGAGTAGGGCAACAGGATACACGCCCTTTGAACTGTGGATTGGTCGCCAATTTCCTGGCCCACTGACCCCACTACAATTGGAACCAGTACAACCGTTATCACACAAAATTTATTGACTATGACAAATTGACTGCTCTGATTGAATCTTTTGACAAAATGTTACCAACTGATTTTAGGGGACACGAATATCCAGCACCCCTACCTGACCGAACTTGGGACTGGGTGAGATTGAGAATCTACAGGCGTAAATGGAAAGAGCCTCGCTGGTCTGCTTCAATTAAGGTACTTGCACGCACCTCTCACTGTGTTTGTCTTGCAGGAAAAGGTGACACTTGGTACCATCTGAGCCAGTGCTGTCCGGCGGACCCACCGTCCAGATCATTGGACGACACCAGAGTGGACCTTGCTTCGCAGGTCCAAGAGAGGGAGGATACCAAAGTAGGTGCAGGATGGAGTGAGGGTACCACAAAAGGAGGTGACACACAAACACATACACACGGGAAAAATTTTCATCCATCACAAAGTAACCTACAAATTTTGCAGGTGGTCCACAAAACTGGGGATTTATTCACAGCCCCTAAATGAGAAGCTGTAGCCCATTGTGTCAGTGCAGACTGTGGATTTGGAGCGGGCATAGCGAAAAAATTCAGAGAAAGATATGGGGTTGACAAAGTAAAGGCCCAGAGAAAAACGAAAGGTGACTGTGCTATAACTCACGAGGCAGACAGAATAGTTTTCCACCTGATCACAAAAACACTTGCTAGAGACCTACCCACATATGAGGACTTTGAGAGCAGTCTAATCTGCATGAGAACGTGGTGTGACAAATTACACATCACCAGATTGTCAATTCCCCGGCTGGGGTGTGGTTTGGACAAGTTGGAATTCTATGTGGAGTTCTCCACATTATTGAAAAGACATTTAAAGGCCAGAATATAACCATTTCAGTTTATACGTTAGAATAAGTTTACTGTGCTTGCTATTTCTTATTGTAGCTTTGATATTGATTATATATTACTTGCTGTTAACACAATAACGCTGTGAAAAATAAGATAAAGGGAGGATCAGAATTGAATGATAAGGAAAACCAGCATCAATAAAACTTGAGGGTCAAGTTGTGGGAAAACTGGAAGCTACTGGGGGCAATAGGGATAGTAGCACTGATAATAGTGGGGACAATTCTGGGAGTAGAAAAAAGTCAGAACAGGAATGAAACCTTAGCTGTAAAACCAACCAGAGTAAAAAGATCCCTAGGGGAAGAAAACAGGTGTTCCAAGTATTATGGAGGGCTGTCCATAGAATATGTAAAGGGAGAGACGACATCTTACACATTTGATCTATGTCAGGTAATTGACTGTGGGGGACACAATAGTTCGTAGCGAGGATATGACGTATATGTTTGTTTAGATCAGACTATGAATGCATGGTGTAACACGAGGGTTAAGGCAGATAATAAGTGGTGTAGAGGGTGGGATCAAGTAGTGGGGTACACAGGGAAATGGACGCCAAACCCAACATGGTTAGGGAATTTTAAAAACGAGTGGAGAAAACTGAAAATACAGAGGGATTATAGTCCTACCCAGAACCCTATTACTATGTCCATAGGGGAGTGGACAGGATACCCCCTAGATGAGACCAATTATGCTGCGAAAGACAATCCGCCTAAGTTTCTCTATATACTACTAGGAGTCGAGATATCAGGAACTGACCCCCTGGGAATCAAGTTGAGCTTTTAGACAGGGTCAATGTCATAGATAGAAACAAGACAACGACTATAGGACCCCCAATCAGAGATCATAGTAGAGAAATTAGAGGTCGAAGGGTTGTAATACAAATGGATTATACCAAATTAACCCCTGAGGATACACTAAAGAAAGCCACGGGATACGAGGAAACTAATTTGTGGTTAGAATGGATGATTTCCACCGCTAAACAAACAGGAATGACAGACTGTGTTGCATGTGCAAAAGCTAGACCAACCCTTAGAATAGAACCAGCCCCATTGATAACAAATGACCCAGTAGGATATGGGTGTATGATAAATTTGACTAGGCAGTATAGACCAAAAGGATGTGACACTCTAGCAGAAATATTTCCACCAATAAATAACCAGACAAAAACAGGCCCGTTTTCTGCAAACCCAGGAAATTTTAATTTAATTTAATTTAATTTTAATTTTCCTCCCACCGGAAGAGTGCTATTCAGGGTAGGGCATATTAACCTTTTGTGGTGCAAACAGATTATCAACAATGCAGGGGATATAATAGAACCTTGGGCACGGGGAGGACTATATTATTACTGTGGAGGAAAAAGATTGTTTGTAAGAATAAAAGGGAAAACTACGGAAGGTATATGTGCAATGGTTAGGTTGGCAGCACCAGTAACACTGATTGGCAAGAGACAAGAAGGAAGGGGTGAAAGTACAGCTGGGAGAAGAAAAGGGATGCAACTTTTGACTTAACCACAAATTCCCCAACCTATATAGATTCAATAGGGGTCCTGAGAGGAGTCCCTGATGAATACAAACTAGTAGACCAAATTGCTGCCAGGTTCGAGAATATCCCAATAATTTCAGCCCTATTCCCTGTCACCCCAAGTAAAAATGTGGATAGAATAAATTATGTGCACTATAATGTGATGAGATTGGCAAATTTAACAAGAGATGCCGTAGAAGGATTATCAGAACAGTTGGCTCCAACCTCATTAATGGCAATACAAAACAGAATAGCATTAGATATGTTACTGGCGGAAAAGGGGGGAACTTTTCTTTGAAGATTTTTGCTGCTCGTTCATTCCCAATAATACCGCCCCAGACGGATCAATAATGAGGGTTTTAGAGGGGTTAAAAACCCTTTCTAAAACAATGGCAGAACACTCTGGTGTAAATAACCCATTTGATGATTGGCTGACCGGTGTGTTTGGAAAATATAAAACCATGTTTACATCAATTTTGAACTCTATAGCTACATTTGTGGCCATAATAGTGACCTGTGGATGCTGTTGCATCCCGTGTATCAGAACATTGTGTAACAGGGTGATTATAGCAGCAATTGAAAAGAAAGATGGAGCTCCACCCCCTTACACAATGCCTCTGCTGGTATCTTCTGGAAATAATGATGAGGAGGAAGAGAAGGAGGAATATGACTTATAAATGTTGTTTTTCCCAATAACTGTGCTTCTTTGCAGATGCTGATTCATCACAAGTTATGTGTTTTTTAGATATTGATGTTTGAGAAATTTGCTGTTTGAAAATATGTTAAGATTTAAATTTAGAATATTGAAATGTTTGTAGTCTAGATAATATCAGTGTGATTGACTCAGCTGACATGTTGCGGTTGCCCAAACGTCAATTAGGGGACCGACTGGATGACTTTCCCCACAGGTGTTTTTGGCCCATTCCAGCCTGAGCACACTGGTTTATAGGGAAATTTTAGGGACCATCATTGTTTGACTGTTATGATTGTGTTTATTGCTTTTATTTTTCTTAAATGGTCTGATATGATGTGTCAGGTGAACATGTGGTGGCTGCCTATAAGCCAACTAGGGGGGCGCTTGGGTGTCTTTCCTCACAGAGGTTTTCGACCCAAGCTCATCTGGACATATTGGACCAGGAATTCTGAGATTTTTAAGTGTTTATTAAAGTGGTGTGGCCTCTTTTAGAGGCCAAGAGAGGGATTGAAGGATAGCATTTTTTATTGTTAGGCTTTGTTAACATTTTCTTATAAATATAGACATGAAGGCTTTTGCTTTAAAGGGTTAACTGCCATATTATGTGCACAGAATAGAGAAGGTTGCTGAGAACAGCCCATCCTGTTATCGGTATGGGTGTATGTAAAGTGCAGAGAGCTCTGAAATGTATGAACTGTGTGTACGTGCTCTGAAACATTTGCCTAGTCAACTGTCAAGGCCAACTGTCAAGAGAAGATACCAGAAAGATGCCAGAAAGAGGAACATCTGGTTGCTGAATGGTCAAACTGTCAAGACGACACCATATAAGTCAATAGGGTTGGGATTAGATAGAGTGTGAAAGACAGTATAAAACATGAAGGAGAGCCTAATAGGGCAGAGCTGAATAGATATTACACCTCTCCTGCGCAGAACATGTATTCTCTAACTTCTTGCATTCAAAATAAAACTTCTTAATTTTCAACTCAGATCTCCGTCAATTTTTGAACATGCAATGGACCATTTGAGTCCTACAGCGCCTATAATCTCAATTTGAAAAGGTGACAAATGGAAAACTGCATTTGTGACTCCTGTTGGTCACTACAAGTAATGCTTTATGCTTTATGGATTATCCTCGGTGTTTCAGAATTTCATGAATGAGATCTTCAGAAATATGCTCCACAGGTTTGTGATTGTACACATTGATGACAATCATCTATTCCCCCAATCTTCAGACTCATAAACAACATGTGAGAATCAATTATTCTCAGTGAAAATCAATTATTCCTCAAAGGGGATAAATGTGAATTCCACCAAATCTCACTACAGTTCCTTGGGCACGTCATGATGCCACATGTTGTCGCTATGGATCAACAAAACATGGAAGCAGTCTGGAACTGGAACCCAATACTGTGAAACAACTACAACAGTTATTAGGATTAGCTAACTTTTACCATCATATTATTTATCAGTTCAGTCACATCACCACTCAGCTGACATTGCCCCTCAAAGGTGCATCCTGTAAATTCTATTGGACTACCAATAGAAATCCTTCTGTTCAGCCCCTACCATAACTCATCTAGATCCTGAAAGCCCATTCACTGTGGAGGTAGTCTATACACAGCTAGCCCTCTCAAACTCCATCCATGTGCCTTCTCCAAGAAGTGTCCCCGGCAGAGCAGAACTATGATGTGTGTAACAGAATTGATAAACATAAAACTAGCATTGGAGTAATGGACACACTGGTTTGAGGGGGCAAAACATCCTTTAGAAGTAATCACAGATCACAAAAACCTGCAGTACCTCAAAGAAGTGAGAAGACTTAATGCATAACAAGCCCGATAGGCATTATTCTTCACAAGATTCCACTTTAAACATTCCTATTGGCCAGGTCACAAGATCACTAAGGCTGATGTCACATATCCATTCACCATATCATGTAAATGAGGAATCCAAATCTGTGCTATCTCCAGCTGTCTTCGTGCACCTTATCCAACAGGATTTAGATAAAGAGATTGAACTCGTTACCCAGGAGGAACCTGCTCTGCTGGAATGTCCGGTTGACAAAATCTACTTATCCACTCCTCTACCTTCTCAACTACTCAATTCTGTTCATGCGTTTCTGGGATCAGGGCATCCAGATGGCATGCAACAGGATGTCGCTCAATTAGGGCTGGGTATCGAGTTCGATACTTTTTAATCATCGACCGAATCGTCTCGATACTACAAAGTATCGAAAAGATTATTTTCGTTCGGTACCAAATTTCGATACCCAAGGGTATAATCTTGTTAACGTCAGAGAGCTAGAAAACCTGTATCCTTAACGTGCCCGGATCAAATGCTGGTGGTTGGCTGCGCTGCGGCGAGACTGTCTTGAAAATCAAGTTTACGGCGGTTACGCCCACTCGCCCAGAGCTTGTCAAATTGTCAAACAGACATACAAAATCAGTTAACTTTTAGCACTTCTTGCTTGTGTACCGTTAAAGTTAAGGATAAGGCCCCGTTTACACTGCCAGTTAAATTTGACCCAATGCCAATTTTTGCTCGTATGTGACACAGATCGGATCTATTCTATGACCTTGTAAACAGAAAAAAATGCATGCATTTGGATATTCAGCGATCGGTTTCAGGTCTCCTTCATATGTGGAAATAGATATAAATCGGATATGTGACAATGCGACTGTCATGTAAACAGGCAGATCGGATTTATTGAGGCGTTCTGTTCTGATCATCATTAAACTTGTGACAATGTGGTGTTTCTCCGCGGTTTAATGATGTAGAAGGAAGAGCGTGTGTGGAGATTCCGACGCGGTAAACAACAACAACAGAGGAAACATGGAGGAAAGTGGTCAAACGCCACAATTTGCTCCCACCAGATCGGAGATCTCTCTCGTAACCACGCATTCCTCTGGAGGACATCATATAAACCTGCATATAAACCATAAGCGCAAGCTGCGATGATGGCTCTTTTCCACCTCCTCCGCCTCAAAATCATTTTAAAGTTGGGCGAATTTCGTGTTGTAACTTCTGCTTTTTGTTGATAATAATACACTCACTGCGGGCTACACATAGAACAACTTTATTCTCTCCAACAACACCAGTGCACACACAGGCAAAGGCTACATCTCAGGGCCATACCATTACGTAAAGTGCGTGGGGGTAAATCTGGACTGAACCATTCACTGCTTATATTACGCTTCGCATATTTCACAGAGCTATAAATAAGACAGTTTCTTCCATCGTAGCTAGTGTGGCACAGATGCTAGAATCCGCGTTTATGCATGCATCGTAAATTGTACGACAAGTGTAAAGACATGAATTGGATATGGGTCACAATTAAAAGAATGTGTAAATGGACAGACAAAAAAAATCTGATATAGGCAACAAATCAGAATTGGGCATCAAGACCTAACAGTGTAAACGGGGCCTAAGCTTGTGCGGGGTAAATTTATTAATCCTTTTTTGGATCTAACGTACGCTGTGTAATGTTATGTACTGTTTCGATGTCTTTAAATACCTAGCTAAGTTGATACTAAAATGCTTTAAGGTTAACAGTAAATGATGAAGTTTACCTCACATTAAACTTATCTTATATAAATGTCCTTACTCTTAGCTGCATTAACAGTTTAGCTTTGATGTTTTCTTCACATTAATGTTATAGTCTCTGCTCCTGCTTACACTGGCAGAAAAGTAAAAATGAACAAAGAAAGGAAAGATGAATGCCACAGGGCCGTTACACAGTGCCTGCGACGCCCAGTGACTCCAGCGTAGATAGCAGGATCTGGTGGTTTACAGTGTCAAAAGCAGCTGATAAATCCATCAACATGAGGACAGATGATTTAGAGTCTGCTTTAGCCAGTCTGAGATCCTCCACGACCGAGAGCAGGGCAGTCTCAGTTGAGTGGCCTTTCTTAAAGCCAGATTGCTTGTTGTCCATAAGGTTGTTTTGAGTAAGAAAGTCCAGGACTTGATTGAACACTACTTTCTCCAAAATCTTGGCCATGAATGGAAGCAGGGATACCGGTCCGTAGTTTTCAAGTAGCGTTTAATCCAGGTTGGGTTTCTTTAGCAGTGGGGTTACCCTAGCCTGCTTAAATGAAGTAGGGAATAGACCAGAGTCAAGAGATGTGTTAATTATGCGAGTCAGTGTTGGTATGACTGCAGGAGAAATGGCTTGCAAGAGATGAGAGGGAATGGGATCAAGCGGACAGGTGGTTGCATGGCTTGATAGCACGAGATTGGACACCTCAGACTCAGAGAGCTGGGAAAAAGAGGTGAGTGTGTGTGGTGTTGGTGGTGTATCTTGCGTGTTTGTTGTAGGTGCAGCAAATTTAGCACTGATTTTTTGCAGTTTTGGTGCAAAAGAATGTAGCAAAGTCATCAGTAGTGAGTGTGGAGGATGCGGGTGGAGGAGGAGGATAGAGGAGGGAGGAAAATGTTTTAAAAAGTAAGCGAGGATTGGTGGCACTGTTGACTTTCTGACGGAAGTATGTCTGCTTTGCAGAAGTAACCTCAGCCGAGAAAGAAGACAGAAGAGTTTGATATGTTATGAGCTGTTCAGGATTTTTATTTTTTCGCCAAATTCTCTCAGCAGCCCGAAGTTTTGAGCGATGCTCATGGAGAACATCAGAGAGCCAGGGTGCAGGAGGACTGGCCCGGGCTGGCCTGGATGTAAGAGGACATAGTCTGTCTAGACATGATGCTAGCGTGGAGCAGAGTGTATCAGTGGCACTGTTCGTATCAAGTGCAGAGAGTTTGCAAGATGGAGGAAGAGAGTTAGAAACAATGGTGGATAGTCTATTGGGTGAGAGAGAGCGTAGGTTTCTGCAAAAGGCAACTAGTAATGTGGATGTTGAGAGAGAGAAGGAAATGAGCCGATGTTTGTAGTGGAGTTACTAGTGTTTGATCAGCGAAGCAATGTCGAGTGTAAATAAGGTCTAGCTGATTACCTGATTTGTGAGTGGCAGAAGTAGGTGCTCTTTTGAGGTCAAAAGATGCAAGCAGAGTCTGGAAGTCAGCAGCTTGAGGTCTTTCAATGTGGATGTTGAAGTCACCTAGCACCAACAAGGGAGTGTCATAATCAGAAAAAGATGAGAGAAGAACATCCAGTTCATCTAAGAAGTGACCTCATGTACCCGGTGGGCGGTAGATGACAACCACATTTATAGGGAAGGGGTGGATAATGGTGACTGCATGCAATTCAAAGGAGCTGATTTTTGGCAGGGACGGTCTCTGAGTGAATTTCCATTCTTTGGAAATCAGTAGTCCAGTCCCACCCCCTCTCCCTGTCTGACGAGGAGTGTGGGAAAGAGAGAAATTAGTAGAAAGAGCTGCATGTGTAGCAGTGTCCTCCGGTCTCAACCAGGTCTCAGTTAGAGCCATGAGATTAAAGTCAGAATGAGTGGCTATGGAGGTAATAAAATCTGCCTTGTTAACAGCAGATTGACAATTCCAGAGGCCCACGGAGAGAGAGAGTTGTGAAATAGAAGATACATGAATTGATCGAAGGTTGTGAGAATTGCGCCTGCAGCGTACCTCCCGTGCTCTGCGAGTGTTAGTAACAACAGGAATTAGTAAACACATGATAAAGTGCAAGGAAAACAATAATGAGTGCAGAGATAACGTAAAACAATAAAGTAATAAAAAGTACTCAAGTGCTTTGTCGGTGTCTTTGCTCGGTGGAGTCGCACAGGTAGAGTCGATGGTCTTTACTCTCGTCGGTCTTCACACAAGGCGGTCTTCACACGAGGCTGCCGCGACCGCTGCCGCGGTGAGACTAGCCGCTTATATACACCCCTGAGCGATTTGCTGATTGAGCTCAGCTGGACACGTCTCGAGAGTAAAAACACCTGAAACTGCAGCGGCGGGGCGCGAAAAAACCTCCGGCTCGGCACACAAGCTCTTACAGTAACAAAGGAAACAGTGGCTAAAACTTTCTAGTACTAAACACAGATAGCTGAAAACAATTTTAAATGTCCAACAACCATACACAACCAGCTAAAAACAAGTCTAAGTGTTCTCTAACCAAACACAGCAACTGAAAACAGGTCTAAATGTACTTACTCTGTGTTGCTCTCGATGCTAAAGTGCTTCTCCTGCTAGCTAAACCTACTGTGTTCAAATATATAGTCTTTACCTGGCGTTTGGACACGCCTCCAAAGTTAAAAAACACCCGAAACTGCAGCGGCGGGGCGCGAAAAAAACCTCCGGCTCGGCACACAAGCTCTTACAGTAACAAAGGAAACAGTGGCTAAAACTTTCTAGTACTAAACACAGATAGCTGAAAACAATTTTAAATGTCCAACAACCATACACAACCAGCTGAAAACAAGTCTAAGTGTTCTCTAACCAAACACAGCAACTGAAAACAGGTCTAAATGTACTTACTCGGTGTTGCTCTCGATGCTTAAGTGCTTCTCCTGCTAGCTAAACCTACTGTGTTCAAATATATAGTCTTTACCTGGCGTTTGGACACGCCTCCAAAGTTAAAAAACACCTGAAACTGCAGCGGCGGGGCACGAAAAAAACCTCCGGCTCGGCACACAAGCTTTCACAGTAACAAAGGAAACAGTGGCTAAAACTTTCTAGTACTAAACACAGATAGCTGAAAACAATTTTAAATGTCCAACAACCATACACAACCAGCTAAAAACAAGTCTAAGTGTTCTCTAACCAAACACAGCAACTGAAAACAGGTCTAAATGTACTTACTCGGTGTTACTCTCGATGCTTAAGTGCTTCTCCTCATAAGACATAAGGACGAGGCAGACATCTATTGCTGTGACAATCCTACTTATCATCTGGGTGGCTGCGTTTGGAGTCCTCTATATATTGGACCATTTCCCATTATAAGGCAGATAAATAATGTGACCTATAAGCTCCAGCTTCACTCCAACTACCGGATTTCACCCTCCTTTCCTGTATCACTAATTAGGCCTTTCACTGACCCTGTTCTTCCTTCCTCCACAGAACCCAGAATGCCCAGAAAGAGATTCTGGACACTCAATGACGAGGTAACCAACTCCAGTACTTGGTGGACTGGGAAGGGTACGGTCCAGAAAAAAGATTGTGGGTATCCTGTAATGACATCTTTGATCCTACTCAGCTGACTGAATACCACCAGAGTCATCTGGATCGGCCTGCTTCCAGAAGTCAAGGCCATCCTTGTCATTGGTTGAGGGTATCAGGAGATATCCGTGGGGGTACTATCATGAACCCACCTACCACGCCCCCCCTCAGTACCCAGTGCACCAATCCCAGTCAACAGCATTCTAATTACACCCACCTGCTCACTACCAGAACTGCATATAATTACGCTCCTCACCTCTCATTATCCTATCTCAATCTTACCTGCTACTCCATGTCTGTCACCCAGTTACTTCTTATGGACTTAAAGACCTATCTGTTGCCTTTGGATTGCTCCTCTGCTTACCATTAATTTGTTATCTTTATTGTATGTTTAACACCACGCCAGCAGAGGGAGCCCTCGCCCAACTACTGACTCAGCTCTGCTCCCTCTGCGGCTACTTCCTGTTTGTGCTGTATTTCAGTGAGTGTTCAGGCCATGCTTCTTTGCGAAGTATTGCCAGTTTGCCTGTCGTACCAAGCGTTGTTCCTTGTGACTTTCTTGACTGCATTCCTGTGTATGACCCTGCCTGCCTTGACCATGTACGTTCTCTGTCTTTGCCCTTCTGATCTGTTTTGGACTGATTGTTGTTGCACTGATCCTCTGCCTGCATTATTACTACGTCTTCTGGATTTGCCCCTTTGATTGTCGCTTGGTTTGGACTGCTTTCCTGTTACAGACTATTTGTCTGTTAATGCGTTGATGTCTCTGTCTCACCCTTTTAATAAACTTCCGCACATGGATTCAAACAAAGCCTCAGCCTCCTCGTTACAGAATGTATAACATTTGTCATCCACAAGCAACCTGGTTAAATCTAGTTTGTTTTCCCATCTTGTTTGATTGATGAATAATTATTATATTGGCATCAATAGTGTTTTGTTACTTACTGTAGGACATCCAAGAGTGATTTTCATCTTTGTTTACAGTAATACTTTAGCCTTATTACATTACATGATGACCAACATTTAAAGCTGTAAATTAGCATGTTCATTTATCTTTTACCTTAAAAGTTATTTTTAATTTCAACAATGAAGGACATCTCTAGGAAAATGAAAGAATAAATTACATGTTATGAAAACACAGCAACCAAATAGCATATACAGAGGGGAAAATAAGTATTCAACACATCACCATTTTTCTCAGAAAACTAATTTCTAAAGGTGCTGCTGCTCAACAGATGTTGATAACAACCAAATAAATACATATATGAAAAGAAAAAAAATCTAATTAGTTTATAAATTAAATTATGTGTAATAAAATAAAATGACACAGGAAAAAAGTATTGAACAAATAAAGAAAGGGAGGTGTAAAAAGGCAGTGAAAGCCCAGACAGTAGCTGAAATCTCTCAGAAGTTAATCAGCAACCCTCTGCCCTTTGTCATTCTAAATTAATATCAGCTGCTGCAGTCCAACATCTACATTATCAGGATGATGAAGATGAAACCAGAGTGGACATTTCACAGCCAATGAAACTCTCAAATGTTTTCAGAAAAAGAAAATAAATATGTAGAATGGCCCAGCCAATCACCTGACTTGAATCCAATAGAAAATACAAAACAATGATCAGTTTGGATAGACAAAACCCACAGAACCATCAAGATTTTTGCACTCTTTTGTGACTTCATTCTAAATATGAGAGTCGTCTTTAAGCTGCCATCACCAAAAAAGCCTAAACTTATGGAGCCAGATCAGTCTCAAAAATAATACAAGTCGGCGCCAATAGCCTAGGGGTTAGTGTGTCGATATATAGCACCCAGGTGCTCGCGACGACCTGAGTTCGATTCCTGGCTCGAGGTCCATTGCTGATCCTTCCCCTCTCTGCTCCCCACACTTTCCTGTCTGTTAATCTCCACTGTCCTGTCATTAAAGGTGAACCTCCCACCCCCCACCCCCCTCAAAAAAAAACACACATATATATAAATAATACAAAAAAATGGATCCATCCTGCCTTCATGGCACACTTTGTGCCCATCAGCAGCAATAGAGTATTATGTCAATGCCACAACCTACCTGAGTATTGTTGCTGACCATGTCCACTCTTTTATGACCACAGTGTACCCATCTTTTGATGGCTACTTTCAGCAGGATAACACGTCATGTCATAAAGTGCGAATCTTCTCATACTGGTTTCTTGAACATGACAATGAGTTTACTGTACTCAAATGACCTCCAGAGTCACCAGAACTCAATCCAATAGAGCACCTTTGGGTTGTGGTGGGAGAGAAGATTTGCATCATGGATATGCAGCTGACAAATCTGCAGCAACTGCGAGATGCTATCCTGTCAATATGAACTAAAATATCTAAGGAATATTTCTAGTACCTTGTTGAAGGATTGCCATGAAGGATTAAGGCAGATCTGAAGGCAAAAGAGGGTCCAACCCCGGTACTACCTAAAAAGTGGCCAGTGAGTGTATATTACATCAGTGAGTGTTACGCTTCTTAAATACTATATGAGGCATCACATTGACTCAGTGGTTAGCACTGTCAACTTACAGCAAGTAGGTCACTGGTTCACTGAGCATTTCTGTGTGGAGTTTGCATGTTCTCCCCGTGTTTGCGTGGGTTTCCTCCAGGTGCTCCAGTTTCCCGCACAGTCTAAAGACATGTGCTATAAATGAACTGAATAAACTAGAATAGTTAGCAGTTCATTCTGCTGTGGCGACCCCTGATAAATAAGTGACTAAACTGAAGGAAAACAAATGAATAAATGAATGAAAACTTATGTATTTTATATAAAAGAAAAAGTAGATTGCCTTTACTATCGTCTGCCTTAGTCATGCAGGTTGAGTCAATTGTCTTTATTCTAATTGGTCTGAGTCACGCATGTCAGGTTGATCATTTTTATTCTGGTCGGTCTTCATGAGAGGAGGATGGACACTGCCGCTGGATGCTTCCGTCGACGCTTCTGCGTCAGCACACTATCTAATTATTTATTCGGCCAATTTTAGCCCTGGTAATGGAGCTACGTGTGCTCCTATTTATCTGAACGAAGGCTTCCACTTGCAAATCAAAACCAAGCCTCCTTAATAAGTCTTAACTTATTAATTCTTCCTCTGATTCACAGTTACACCTAAACATGTAATTAAAATGCAAAAACAACCTTAGCTTAAATAAGAAAAACTAAAAATTCTTGTTTCTAGAAAAAATGTAAGTAACACCAACAGATGCTTAATATAAATAAAATACGTAAAACACTGCCATTTCTGGCACTAAACTCTGGGACAGCCATCCTAGCACAAGTCGTGAGGCAGGCACACTCTGTCAGTTTAAAACAAGACTAAACACACATCTCTTTGAATTAGTATACACATAAAACACAAACATAGAACTTTTCAAATCCAAATCCTCTAAAGAATTGTTAGGCTCAATTAATTAGAGCAACCGGAGCAAGGAACACTTTACTAAAATTACAGTTTATCCTGACGTCTCCATAATCCTGGTCAGCCAGTATCCTGAACAACTATATTTCCCACCCTCTTTTCACTTTTCAGTTGAGATTACATCATTAAAATATGCTCATTTCAAAGCACTTTACTGAAACTTTAAAGCCCATATTAAATTTTTTGTATATTTAAAAAAATAGGGTAGATACATAAGCATACTGGAAATAGTTTAGCATCACATACTTAACAACTTTAGTTGGGTCTCAGCACTTTCAGACAACTAAATTGCATTAATTAAAACATTTGTTGTTCAAATGCAGATCTGAAGTATACCAATATATAGCATGCCACAAAAAAGTATATACGAATAAATTTAGTATACAATTCACTAGGGAAGATATCTTAAATGTAAATTAGTCTGGTTGTTGTGAATTCTGCTCATGAATTTTCCCCTTTAGACCACCAGTGGGAGCCATCACCAGAATACTAGCTCTCCCACTGCTTTACTGGGACTGATTAAGCACAGCTGAAACTCATTCAGACTCCCAATATAAACACGCTCTTTCTCTCACTCTGTGCGAAGCTTTGATTAGCCCCCACCGTCATCTCTGAGCGTTTTTCCTGTTGTTTCCTTCCTGCCTGCCTGCCTGCCTGTGTAATGACCTGGACTGAGTTATCATTTCTGAAGTTTTCTGCCTGACCTGACCACTGCTTGTTATATCGTTTCCGACTGTCCGCCGCCAGCCCTGATCTCTGCCTGCCTCTCGTTTAAGATTGTTCTCTGCCAGCACGACTAACGCCTGCTCTTCGACTACTCCAAAGGAAAGTACCCGTTTATTTCACTGAGTGTGAGTTTCTTCTTGTATTTTATTACTATTGTATTAAAGAGCTTGCAAATGGACCCACAAGTGTCTGATGAATCATAACATAAAACTTCGCCACAAGGGAATCCAGCAACTCTACTACAATTGTCCTCCGAACTAACCACCCAGGGAGCTCAGTTGACCCTCCATCGACAACAACTGGTACGACTCACCACTTTAACCGAAGAGCTTGTCAAAGCTGTACAACAGCTGCATATTGCACCTGCTAACCCCTCAGTCGGTCCTCCTCCACCACCTCTTAGTGTGCCTCTTGACCCAATGCCACAACCCGCAGTAAATCCAAGATTGGCTTTCCCTGATAAATTTGACAGGGATCCTGTCAGATGCAAAGAATTTTTATTACAATGCTCATTATTCGTTGATCAACAGCCGTTTCTATATCCCACTGAATGCAGCTAAATATACACTCACTTTTCGCACTTTGGCAGCCCAAACAAACTGGGGTTGAGGATTCCCTTAAGCTGTTCTTCCGTAAAGTATTGTCTGCTGAATTACAATCAGAACTGGCTTGTCGTGAAGAGGGAAAAACTCTTAATGAATTGATAGAGATCACTATTCGGCTAGATAATCTCATCAGAGCATGCCGTACACCACGACTGCGAAGCCTCTCTGTCCTCGAACCGACGCAGAACGAACACATACAGCTCGGTTATACCCAAGTAGCTCCAGAGGAGTGCGAACGCAGATTACAGAATCATCTCTGTCTGTATTGCGGTGAATCTGGTCATCTACAAATCAACTGCCCGGTCCGCCCTGCCCAATCGGTGAGTCTCGCTTCCTCTAATATATCAAGTTTGACTATCCTAGTAAGCATGTCTCAAGCGGAATGGAGAATTGATTGTACAGCACTCATTGATTCAGGCGCAGCTGGTAATTTTATGTCATGGGAATTTGCTAAACGTCATAAATTAACGTTACTAACATGTGAAATCTGTGCTTGCAGTGGAAGCGCTAGATGGACGTCCTATAGGAAATGGAACAATCCAACATGTTACAAGATCCATAAATCTGCAAGTTGGGGTGCTACACAAGGAAAGGATTAATTTCTATGTAATTCAACCCTCCAAACATCCTGTCATTTTAGGCTTACCCTGGCTGTGTCGGCACGATCCTCACATTTCCTGGCATAAGGGTCATATACTTCAGTGGGGCTCTGCTTGTCTACATCAATGTCTTGGTGGCAGTCTCTACAAAATCAAGATATGACCACATTGCCAGCGGTATACTCTAATTTGGCCAAGGCGTTCAGTCAGCAAAGCTCTACTCCTTTACCACCTCATCGTCCTTATGACTGTTCAATTGAGCTGCTGCCAGGCACGATACCACCTAAAGGAAGAATATTTCCACTTTCTCAGCCTGAGTCTGAAGCCATGAACTCCTACATCCAGGAGGAATTAGGAAAAGGATTCATTCGTCCTTCTACCTCGCTGGCAGCGGCTAGTTTCTTCTTCGTCAAGAAAAAGGATGGAAATCTACGTCTGTGCATTGATTATCGAGGTCTCAATGAGATCACAGTGAAGTATCGATATCCTCTCCCACTGGTACCCGCGGCTCTAGATCAATTACGTCAGGCCAGATTCTACACCAAACTCGATTTGCGGAGTGCCTATAATCTAATACGAATCAAGCAGGGTGATGAATGGAAAACAGCGTTCTCCACCGCTAGGGGGCACTACGAATACACTGTCATGCCCTTCGGCCTGGCCAACAGTCTCCGTCAGTCTTTCAGGCATTTATGAATGATGTCTTCCGTGACATGCTGGATCGATGGGTAATCATCTATATTGACGACATTCTAATCTACTCGAATACAAAGGAGGAACACATCCAACATGTCAGGGCAGTGCTACAGAGGCTTATTCACCATCATCTTTATGCCAAATTCGAGAAATGTGAGTTTCATCTAACAAGTGTGTCTTTTCTGGGCTACATCATCAGTGCCGAGGGGGTTACCATGGATGAGAAGAAGGTGACCGCAGTACAGGAGTAGCCACTCCCACAAACTTTAAAACAGTTACAAGGCTTTCTAGGCTTCGCAAACTTTTACAGAAGATCCATTCGGAACTTCAGCATCCTGGCAGCTCCTCTTACCTCCATCACTAAACGTAGCCGCGTCAAATTAGTGTGGCAACCCGAGGCTATAAAGGCCTTCTCTGTGTTAAAAGGAAGATTTACCTCCGCTCCTGTGTTACATCACCCTAATCCGAAACTACCATTGTGGTGGAAGTAGACGCCTCCAACACAGGAGTGGGGATGGTACTCTCTCAGCGACAGGGCATCCCCGAGAAAATGTGTCCATGCGCCTTTTTTCCCGCAAGTTGAACAGTGCAGAACTTAACTATGACATAGGAAACAGGGAACTCCTAGCCATCAAGCTTGCCCTGGAGGAATGGTGACACTGGTTAGCGGGAGCAAACTTTCCATGTACTGTGCTAACAGACCACAAGAACCTTGAATACTTGCGCACTGCTAAGCGCCTCAATCTCCGACACGGTGGGCACTATTCTTTAAGCTCTTCAACTTTATCGTAACATATCGCCCGTGCAGCAAAAACACCAAGGCGGATGCACTCTCACGAATGGAGGAGAGGGGTAACGAGGCCGAGCAGGCAGATACCATTATACCTGATCATTTACTACTTGCCACCGTTAAATGGGATTTAATCACGGAAATTACCCAGATGAATCACGACAACCCCCCACATGTAAATTGTCCTGCTGGTCTGACATTTGTACCCACGGAACTCCGACAGGAGGTGTTAAAGCATATACACGAGATCCCCAGCTCAGGTCATCCAGGTATAACAGCCACAAGGAATTTAGTTTCCAATCGCTTCTGGTGGCCAGCGCTGCTGAATGATGTCATAAAGAATTGCTTCACTTGCCAGACTACGAAATCCCTGCATCAAGTACCAGCTGCGTTTTTACAACCACTTCCAGTTCCTCAACGTCCCTGGTCCCATATAGCTCTGAATTTCATCACCGACCTTCCAGTATCCCAGGGTAACACGGTGGTTCTCACTGTTATCGACCGGTTTTTAAAGGCATGTCATCTCATTCCCCTGCCTAAACTGCCCACAGCACTAGAGACTGCAGAAGTAATGTGTAATTGGGTATTTCGCTTTTACGGACATCCAGATGACATCGTCTCTGACCGAGGACCCCAGTTTACATCATTATTATGGGCTGCGTTCTGTAAAAATCTAAACATCAATGTCAGCTTTACCTCTGGGTACCACCCTGAGTCAAATGGACAAACCGAACGATTAAATCAGGAAGTCACTCGCTTCCTTCGATGTTATTGTCATCAGCATCCTTCAGATTGGAATCGATATCTCTTGTGGGCTGAGTACGCACAAAATTCCCTTGTCAAACCCTCCACAGGCATAATCCCATTCAAATGCATTCTCGGGAATCAACCACCCCTGTTTCCATGGTCCGGAGAGCCCACTACATTGCCCGCGGTCGATGATTGGCTCCGAAGAAGCGAGGAGATCTTGAATAGATAGCACACACATCTGTTACGAGCTGTGAGAAGACAGAAAGTTTAAGCCAATTGACATCGGCGGTCAGGTCATAGATACGCACCGGGACAGTGGGTGTGGTTGTCGACCAGAGATCTACGCAACCGAAATTCCTGTAGAAAACTTAACCCCAGGTATGTAGGTCCTTTTCAAATTCTCCGTCAAGTTACCCCCAGTATTATTTCGTCTTGACCTCCCTAACCATTATTACATTTCCCCCACATTTCATATGTCATTGCTGAAATCTGCTGGTGGTCCACGAGAGGAGATTCCACTGCCTGATGAACGGGCTCTCCCCATCCCTAGAGAATGCGCTGCTCTACTGGGATTGATTAAGCACAGCTGAAACTCATTCAGACTCCCTATATAAACACGCTCTTTCTCTCACTCTGTGCAAAGTTTTGATAAGCCCCGGCCATCATCTCTGAGCGTTTTTCCTGTTGTTTCCTGCCTGCCTGCCTGCCTGTGTATTGACCTGGACTGAGTTCTCATTTTTGAAGTTTTCTGCCTGCCCTGACCACTGCTTGTTATATCGTTTCCAAATGTCCGCCGCCAGCCCTGATCTCTGCTTGCCTCTCATTTAAGATTGTTCTCTGCCAGCCCCGACTAACGCCTGTTCTTCAACTACTCCCTGGGAAAGTCCCCGTTTACTTCACTGAATGTGGGTTTCTCCTTGTATTTCATTACTATTGTATTAAAGAGCTTGCAAATGGATCCACAAGTGTCTGATGAATCATTACACTGGTGATGGCCAAGCTCCATTTTACATACACTGTAAAAATGCAGTGTTCCACACAATTTATTCATGTAGTCCCAACACAAATTGATTAAGTTAGCTTAACACTTTTAACAAATTTTTGTGGATTGAACATACAAAAAATTAAGTTGTTCCAATGAAATCTCAAATTGTGTTGTTTCAGCCCATTTTAAATAAGTAGTTTGAACAAGCAAAAATTTTGGGTGTTTGCTGATTTGCTGCTAAAGAAAGATTTATTATTAATGTTGAAAACGGTTTTGTTCATTTCTTTGATAATCAGAAAGTTCAAAAGAACAGTACTTGTTTGAACGAGAAAGTTTTTGCAACATAAATTAACCACTTAATTCAACATGTTAGTAAATAAAAATTCTTTACAGAAACATAATGATCATGGTTTTCTACAAAATGAATAAACAACATCAAATGTAATACTCACAAAATATAAAGGATGACTCCCACAGACCACATGTCAACCTCAGGACCATAAGCATTTCCTCTGAGAATTTCAGGAGCTAAGTAGATATGAAAAAATAGAGGCAAAGTATTGCAAAAGACCTGACCAAAGGATATTTATTGAAATGTGCACGATTGTGGACTAAAGTTTTTTATCTTCGAGATATGTATAAAAATAAGAATATTCGTAGTTAGTTGCTTAAACCATCTTTAAAAAATAATGTCTTGTCTTAAATTCACACTCACCACAGTAGCCAGGAGTTCCACATACAGTCTTCATTGTCACTTGCTCATCAATTATTTTGGAAAGGCCAAAGTCAGCTGTAGACATAAAAAACACAAAAAAATATTACTAAAACAGTTATCTGTTAAATCTTTTTTCCCATATTAAAAATGTAACTAATTACATTTTGAGTATAGAGGTCGTTACCTATCTTAAGTGGTGCATCTATTGACAAATCAGCATAGAGAAGATTTTCTGGTTTGAGGTCTCTGTGAACAACTCCATTCTCATGCAAGTACTACAACAAAGAAAAAAAACAGGATTCAGCAGTGGTAAAAAAAAAAAAAAAAAAAAACACTGGTACTAAACAACTATCCTCAAGCATAATCAAGTTCCAAATGTTACAAAAAATGTAGTGCAGGTAGAATAAAAGTACTTGATGTAAATACTACTTAAAGTATGTTTAAAAATTAAGCCTTCTAAATGTAGCCTACTCAGGAATAGTGGGTAGTGAGTACTACACTGATAATTATTCCATCTTATTACACAGCTGTCTGGAATACTTTATTGGTCAGTTACACATTCCAAGATATGTTATTCTGAGATTACAACCTTTAAATAACATAATCTCATCCAGGAACTTCAAATCAACTTGAGCATCAGTGAATGTACTTATATCCACATTTATATGTATTTGCTTACCTGTCACACTGTGTTTTTTGGCTTTCTGGTGTCATCTTGTGAATGAATAATATGTAGGTTAGTTTATGCTTTACTCAGCCAGTTTAGTTTCTGTCAGCTTTGTGTTTCTAACTGTTTACCACCATCTTGTGACTGAATAATACAGTACATAGGTTTGTTTAAACTACATCATCTGTTTTTATTTCTGTTAGATTTGCTTTTAATTTTAATTAAAGAATTAATAAACTACTAGGCCTCAAACAATGTCTATTTTTTATGTGTTGTGGCAAGAATCTGTGTAATAAGAGGAGGAGCATTTACATTGTATTGGTGCCCGCTCTGTGATTCCATATGCATCAGTCAGTCAGCCATATATATATATATATATATATATATATATATATATATATATATATATATATATATATATATATATATATATATATATATATACAAACATTTGTAGTCAGAATTATTAGTCCCCCATTGATTTTTTTTCTTCCTCCTTTTTTAAATATTTCCCAAATGGTGTTTAACAGAGCAAGGAACTTTTCAGTATGTCTGATATTTTTTTTTCTTCTGGAGAAAGTCTTATTTGTTTTATTTCGGCTAGAATAAAAGCAGTTTTAAATTTTTCATGGATCATTTTAAGGTCAAAATAATTAGCCCCTTTAAGCGAATTTTTTACGACTGTCTACAGAACAAACCATCATTATTAACCTAACCTACCTAGTTAACCTAATTATCCCAGTTAAGCTTTTAAATGTCACTTTAGGCTGTATAGAAGTATCTTGAAAAATATCAAGTAAAATATTATTTACTGTCATCAAGGCAAAGATAAAAGAAATCAGTTATTAGAAATGAGTTATTAAAACTATTATGTTTAGAAATGTTTTGAAAAAATCTCTCCATTGGGAAATTGTGGAAAAAAAACAGGGGGGGTTCCCCTGTTCAGGTGGGCTAATAATTCTGACTGAATGGATCACATTCAGCACTTATGCATCAATTTAGAGTTTTTGATTTATATCTAATCACATACTCTCCATTATATGTACATTAGGGGCGAACATGATGCAGACATGTTTATGGGCATTTCTTCAACAACGGTAACTTTTAGCCTTGTGAACTTTAGTAAAAAAAAAAACTTGTTCAAAAGTAGTGTAACATAGCCTCATAAGTTCAAACTATTTTTTCTAGTTTTAAGATCTTTAAGAGGACAAACTTAGATAGGAAGAGAAATTGTTAATATTTCATTTTTTTTCCCATCGTGATTTGAACAAATGTAATTTCCACCACATCTCAATATACAGCTTTTATTTCAAAATGAAATAAATGATGGCAGTCAAACATTGTCCAAGATCATTTTTGTATCTAGTTTAACCAATCTTTCCACAATATATATAATAATTATACATTTGTCAATGAAATAAATTATTCCCAGCTAGCAAAATTCATGTGGCTCAAATCCGGCCCACACCAGACACTTACATCCGGCCCACATACCGCATGGAATGGTGGCACTTGGGGGGTCTAGTACTGTTTGTCAGAGCTGGGCCACAATTAAGCCATAGCAATATCACATTTCAGCCTGAATTCAACCGAATGAACCAGAACTGATCCTATTCTGGGCCACAGTTTGTTTTTTAAAAAAACGTTCTGTCTCTCGAGCATCCGCCTGTTGTTTGTAGCTTTAGCCTGCTAGCACCGCTGGAGAAGCATTGATGGAGGCGTTGGAGCTGGAGCTGTAAGCAGTGGAGTCCCCGCGAGCGCGGCTCCGGAAACAACGCGCTTTGCTCGTACCCGGTACTCACTCGTCTGAGTATACAATACAATCACAATACTCCGTCTTCCTCAACCCGCGTGTTTCTCTGTCCAGGCCCAGCGCACCGAAGACGCGGCTCTCTCAGGCATCGTTGCCGGTCCTGGGGCAGAACTGTCTCCTCCGGTGTTCGAGATCCCACGGAAAACCACTTCGCCCCTCTCCGCGAGATGGGTCAAGATGTGGCTTTCATCAGTGACTCCATTGTGCGCCACGTCTGCTCTGCTTCCTCCAAAGGTAACAAAGTACGCACTTTCTGCTTCCCTGGTGCCCGAGTTAAGAATATTTCTGCACAGACACCTACTATCCTGAGCGCTGCCGAGAGCCTCGGTGCCGTCGTCCTCCACATGGGGACGAACGACACCGGGCTCCGGCAGACGGAGATCCTGAAGAAGGAGCCTGATCGAGACGGTTCGACGCACCTCGCGCGCCACGCAGATCATCGTTTCTTTACCGCTTCCTACCTACCGCAGATGAAATGAAAGGTTCAGTAGACTTTTTGCTCTGAATGAATGGCTATTAACATGGTGTAAAGAACAGAAATTGCTCTTTGCCAATAACTGGAATCTTTTCTGGGAGCATCCTAGGGTTTTCCGCGCTGACGGGCTGCACCCCAGTCGAGCTGGAGCTGAACTCCTGTCGGAAAACATCTCCAGAATACTTCGCTCTATCTGACTAGTAAGTAAAAATTCACAAAATTCACAATTTAGCCATACACACATACACATCCTATTCCCACATAAATATCAGTAATGCATATCTGGCTAACCCTACAGAGACTGTGTCTGTTCCTCGTATTATTAGATCAAGAAATAAATGTACTGTGTGCTCCAGAAATATCTATTAAGAATTAAACCAGAAAAACCACTAAAAAGTGAAAATACAAATTTCATAAAGCTTGGTCTCCTAAACATCAGGTCACTAGCACCTAAGCACTTATCATAATGAAATATAACAGATAACAATCTTAAGCACTCTGTCTCACTGAAACAAAATGACTGTATTAGTTTAAATGAAGCAACACTCCTCCAGGATTCTTATATAAACAGGAGGCCCATCAAACTGGTCATGGTGGTGGAGTTGCATCAATCTTTAGTGATATTCTCAATGTTAATCAGAGAAACGGACTTATGTTTAACTCCTTTGAAGTATTAGCGCTTAATGTTATGCTTACGGACAAAAACCCATGTTATCTCTCACTCTAATCACCATATATAGACCCCCAGGACCCTATGTCAGTTTTCTAAAAGAGTTTTCTGATTTTATCTCTGACTTTCTAGTTAAAACTGATAAAATACTAATTGTAGGAGACTTTACGTTCACATAGATGACGCTAACGACACATTAGGGCTCGCGTTTATGGATTTACTACATTCACTACGGATAAAGCAAAACGTTATTGGTCCAACCCATCACTTAAAGCATACACTAGATCTAAGTCTGTCTTATGGAACTGAGGTCATTGATGTAGACATTACACCACAAAGTGATAATATTACAGACCACTACCTCTTACTATCTAAGCTGTGTTTACCTGAAATTAGCAGATCCGCTCCGATATATTGTCCTAGTACAGTGGTTCTCTAACTTTTAAACCAGCGACCCCCAATGTAAGATCAAGAACTCGCGACCCCCCACTACCAAAGCATATACAAACAATAAAAATAACCTTTTTTAAGCTGTTCACAATATTTTTAACTATATTTACTATACATTACAGGGCTCGAAATTAACATTTTTGCTTAGTAGTACTGGTGCTCCTAACTTTAAAAATGTAGGCGCACCGGCCAAAATTTTGTGGCTCCCACCAATTATCGCACTGTTACAATTTTTATAAACAGATTTATTGCATTTGAAACCAACACTAATCAAAACTAACAAGCAAAAAAAAATATATATATATATATATATTCGTGCGTGAGGAAAATATGTCTCAATGAAATCCTGTTATCACAAAAAAAGACATTTTTATAACATTTTATAATTGAGTGACCAAAAGATATCATGGACGGATCGCTCACCGGCCCTGAACGCACTGCTTGACATGAATTCATGAATGAATCTGTTAACGATAACTGTGCTGTGTTCTCACGCCTGGTGTCTGATATTGCACAGATGCTTTTGACATATACCTTATTAAATGCATGGGTCATTTTAATAGCAATACCGCTCTTTTCATGAGCTGCAATATTAGTTTAACCTTAGTCAGTGCAAGCCCTTTTGCGATGGTGTACATGGTGTTAAATTTTACATATAGTTTCACGGCTGTCTGGCGATTAAATTATCTGGCGATTAAATAAAGGATTAAATAGAACCTATCATGCTTAAAATGTGTAGATGTGGCAAACAGTTACCTGAAAATTCTATCCCACAGACTTTACAGTGAATGCTTTAGTTATTTTCATAGCGGACTTGAAGCCAATGGATGTCTTTTATCCACTCTTCAATAAGTGTAGATGGTGGATTAACATTCACCACGTGATCAGTAATCAGATGTGCCATTATTTGTAGTTTAGGTGTTTCTAAGACAAAATCTGTCAGTGTTGTTTTCATTCTCTCATTTTCAGCACTTTACATTTTCGAGGTTGTAGCTCCTGTCATCTAAAGACAGGAGGCGTTGACTGAGTGATTGACAGCTGCTTTTAGCCAATCCAATCGTGTTCAGTTCTTAGAGCAGCGGGCCAATAAGAAGAGCGCAAAGGCGGGCCAAGCGTTGCAGGCTTTGAGCACCACTTGGCTTTGTTTACTGCGGCAAGTTGACATGACAAGTTTTAAACTGTTCCTGAGCGCTGCGTTTCAAGTACAAAGATGCATTCTGCCTGAATGTGTCCTAAATACTTTATGAATTTATCAGTGATATCTTTAGAAAAATCTGTAAATATTAGCTTTCACTTGTAATACTGAAAAATATTTATTATAATTACTGAAAATTACACAATTTTTAAATCACTCTCGCTACCTCTTGAAATTACTCTGCGACCCCCGCAGGGGTCGCGACCCCCAGTTTGAGAACCACTGCCCTAGTAGAACAATTGTTCCATCCACCAAAGATGAATTTATAAATAACTTACCTGATCTTTCTCTATTTTGAAATGCACATGCAAACGCAAATGACCTTGATGTAGTAACCAGCAGTATGAATGCCATCTTTACTAGCACACTAAATACTGTGGCACCTATCAAACTAAAAAAGGCTAGAGAGGATAAAACTGCACCATGGTCTCATAGTCATACCCGCGCTCTCAAAACAGCAACCCGTGCCCTGGAACGTAAATGGAAAAAAACTAATTTAGAAGTTTTTAGAATTGCGTACAAAGACAGTATGTCCAGCTATAGGAGGGCTCTAAAATCTGCCAGGGCTGAGCACCTCCGCAAACTGATAGAAAATAATCAATAACATCCTACGATTCTTATTAACACCATTGCTAAATTAACAAATAATCGGCCATCTTTGGAACAAAATGTTTCACCGCAAATTAGTAGTGGATGATTTATGAATTGTTCCAGTGATAAAATAGAAGCTTTAGACAAAAATAGGAGATATTAAACTTTCTGCACCGCCTTATACTTCAGATCCAGTAAACATCCCCACTGATTTAAAATAACCTACAGTGCTTCAAAATCATAGAACAGGAAGAGCTAGATAAAATTATAAATAGTTCTAAACCAGCTACGTGTATGTTGGATCCAATTCCAACAAAATTACTGAAAGAATTGTTACCTGTTATAGGAAAACCTCTTCTCAACGTTATCAACTCTTCTTTATCTTAGGCCCATGTTCCAAATCCTACAAGCTAGCTGTTATTAAGCCTATTATTAGCAAACCACAACTGGACCCCAGCAACTTCCATTTATGTCTAAAATGCTAGAAAAAGTTGTTTCTGCTCAATTCTGCTCCTTTCTGCAGACGAACAATGTTTTGAAGTGTTTCAGTCAGGTTTTCAGAGCTCATCACAGTACAGAAACTGCATTAGTGAAAATAACCAATTTACTCTTAGCTGCTGACCAAGGGTGCATCTTGCTATTAGTTTTAAATTAATCTTAGTGCGGCAATTTGACACAATTGAACCACGGTATCCTCATAAATCGCTTAAAATTCTACAGGTATCTAGGGACAGGCTCTACAATGATTTAAGTCAACTTAGCTCACCATTACCAGTTTGTGAATATAAAGCCCATATATACATGAAATAGGGTCTTATTTAGGTTGTAAGGGTCTCCAACAACAGTCTAATATGCATGCAAGGTCAAAAAACACTTTCATTGTCTTATAATCTGCATTTATTTTTACCTAATTATCCCAGCGACTCTCATATGAATCGTTTAGCGATTTAATTTGTTCCCAAACCCCTCCTCAGCGCGAAGCTAATTTGCGCTGATTGGACCGATGACAGTCTGCTGTGATTGGTTGACGACACTGACAGGCTTCAGCCGCGAGACAGAGTGAAATGGCCAGCTGATATCAACATATAAAAAGTAGTCACAGTGCATACACGCTTCACAGTGGATTTTGGCTGCCAGTGGGTAAGTGTAAATACAGACGATGGACTAGAAATACTGACGACTAACCTATTTTATTGAGCAAAAAGTCCAGAACTGGCGAGGAGATCTCCTAGCCCATCACAGTCTACCTGCTCTTTTCACACACACACACAAAGGGCTGGTGCGTCCATAGCGGCCTCGGCGACACCTCCCCCACCGCCCCCGTCTTCAATTTCAACCGCAACCCGGTCCTCACTTTACTAACGGGTCCCTTTCGTTTTTACACTAATCGCATTGGAGGGGCGGCGTGATCATCCTTTGCCTAGAGCGGCACTTCAACTTGCTCCGGTGCTACGCA